>NC_067165.1:26537300-26617300 GCF_903995435.1 Acomys russatus
GGGTTTTGAAATGTGCTGCTTGTTTCCCAATATGCAGCACTCACTGCTGGTGACTAAGGAGATGACGCGCAAGCACTGCTGCTCTGCCTCCCTTCTCTCTCTCCTAGCTCTTTACAGCTCAGCTGCCTCACAAACCGTCTCCAAGCAAAGGAGACAGAAATGTGCGCAGGATCAGGCCTCAGTCACGTCTCTGTGGGAACACAGGAACTGAGGAGAGCCATGGCACCTGAAAGGTTATGCAGGAACTTCCAGCACGGGTTCAGGCTAAGGGGCATTCCTTTCCGGCTCATGTGCAGAAGAATCCATTCTTTATCCTCTCCTAAATAAAAAGTCTGAGTAATGAACACCTGGTGCCATAGTGAGTCAACACTCATTCCTGCAAAATCACTAAGGATGACTATGTAAATGTTGTTTCTATCAAACTTGCTCCAGCTAGTAATTCAAGTGCACTTAGCTGTTTTCATGTATAATAGCCCTCTCTTCAAAACCTTCAATTTTTTAGAAACAATTTTTTGGGGGCTGGAGAGATGGCTCAGAGGTTAAGAGCACTGACTGCTCTTCCAAAGGTCATGAGTTCAATTCCCAGCAACCACATGTTGGCTCACAACCATCTATAATGAGATTTGTATACATAATAAATAAATAAATCTTAAAAAAAAAAATAGAAACAATTTTTTTTCACAGAACTTTTAAAATCAAAGAGAAAATGATGTTTTGTATTACACATACCTTTGCTTCTAAATTTCACTTTAAAAACAGAGTCAAATGTATTTGTGTCATAGGAAAAGTCTAGTGAAATCAGACACCATGCACCTATGCGTATCTGTCAATGCTAAAGCAGCCAGTGTAATGCTACGTTTCTGAAAAGCTTTATGAGAGCTGTGGATAAATATGTATCCCAAAAAACAGAACCTTCCAAGAAACAAGCTTAGTGATTGTCATTTCAACCTAAAAGCTGTTTCTTTTGTAAAGAAGTCTTAAATGAAATATGACCCCACCAGGGGTGATGACTTATGCTGAAAGTTCTAGCAACTGGGAGGCTGAGGCTAGTATTAAGCCACAAAGTGAGACTGTACTTCAAAAATAAATAAATAAATAAATAAATAAATAAATAAATAAATAGCCAGGTGGTGGTGGCCCACACCTTTAATCCCAGCACTCAGAAGGCAGAGGCAGGTGGATCTCTGCGAGTTTCAGGCCAGCCTAGTCTACATAGTGAGTTCCAGGATACTCAGTGCTACACATAGAAACCCTGTCTCAAAAAGCTAAAATAAATAAAATTACTAAAGATAAGATAAAATAAGCAGAATCCATCAGCCATTAAACACCATACTCCTTGTTCCCTGGGTTAGGCACCAAGAACCTTAAGAGTACTACCTATCAGCCAGGCGCCATAGCGCACACCTGTAATCCCAACACTCAGGAGGCAGAGGCAGGTGGATCTCTTTGAGTTTGAGGCCAGTCTGGTCTACAAAGTAAGTCCAGGACAGCCAGGGGTACACAGAGAAACCCTGTCTCAGAAGAACAAAACAAAAAGAGTATTACCTATCTAAAATCTAAAGAGCCACATGTTGTTTAATCTTCACTGTGAACTTGACTGGACAGAGAGTTGTCATGGAAACCCACCTCAGGGTTTATTTAGAAGGGTATTTCCAGAAAGGTTTAACTAAGGCTGGAAAAATGGCTTGCCATACAAGGCTGGAGACCTGAGTTTCACCCTAGAATCCACATAAAAGGTAGAAAAAGAACCAACTCAACAAAGTTGTCTTCTGACCAACACATACACTACATTAATACACTAAATTAATAAATGAATAAAGTTCACAAAGAAGCTTTAGTTTAGGAGAAGACTCGCTGTATATAAAGGCAGCACCCTCCCATGGGCTAGTGTCCTGGGCTGATTAGAAAGCAGAAAATGGCCTGGTGAGATGGCTCAGCAGGAAAAGGCTGCTAAGCCTGACAACTTGCATTCAATGCCCAGGTCCCACATGGTGGAAGGAAAGAACACACTCCAATAAGTTCTCTTCTGACCTCCACAGGCCTGAGATGCACACACACCTGAGATGCACACACACTCACATAATAAAGAAAGAAAGAAAGCTGGGCAGTGGTGGCGCATGTCTTTAATCCCAGCACTTGGGAGACAGAAGCAGGTGGATCTCTCTGAGTTCAAGGCCAGCCAGGTCTACAAAGTGAGTCCAGTACAGCCAGGGCTACAGAGAAACCCTGTTACAGGGGGGTTAAAAAAAAAACCTAAACAAGCAAACACATAACTAAATAAATGTAATTGCATTTTTTTTTTAAAGTAGGAAGCTCCAGGCATGATGATACACACACCTTTAATCCCAACACTCAGGAGGCAGCGGCAGAGGCAGGTGGGTAACTGGGAGTATGAGGTCGGGCTGCTCTGTGTTGGGGCCTAGACCGTCTCAAACACCAAGTGGACAGAGCAGAGCAGCAGCTCTCAGCCTCCCTGCTGCCTGGGCGAGGCACCAGGCAAGCACTGCATACTGCTGCGGCTGGGCCTGCCCCTGCCCACGCAGCCCACTGAGAGGTCAGCAAAACCCAAGCCTTCCTCCCTTCAGGCGCTTCTTTGGTCACAAGAACAGCAGTTACTGCCGAGAACCAGTTTGCTGTATTGATTTGCAGTGATGTGGGAAGTATATTCCGTTTTTCTTCTTCAAGACAGGGTCAATGCCCTAAGAGGCTGAAACTGACCTTTCACATGCTCAGACTGCATGGTGTGAGACAGAACCTGCTAAACACTCTACCAGCTGAGCTGCAACACCAGCCACTAAGGGGAATTCCTGACTTGATTCAATTTTTTTTTTTTTCCTTTTAAGAAAAACTTTCTAAGAGCCAGGCGCAGTGGCAACACACCTGTAATCCCAGCACTTGAAAGGCAGAGGCAGGCAGATCTCTGTAAATTTGAGGCCAGCCTGGTCTACAAAATGAGTGCAGGACAGGCAAGGCTACACAGAAAAACTCTGTCTCAAAACAAAAACAAAAAAACTTTCTATAAATTTTGGGTCCAAAAGAATCTGTGCAACACAAGTTTAGAATTCAATATCTCTCTCTGCATATTTAGAACAAGAATTTCACACCTGTGTTGAGTTCTTCCATTTCTGTGTAGCCCAGGAAGGCCCTGAACTTCTAATCCTCCTGCCTCAGCCTCCCAGTGCTGAGATTACAGATGTGTAACACCATGCTTATAGCAGCTACAATCAATCAATTTGCTTTTTTTTTTTTTTGAGACAGAGTCTTTCTGTGTAGCCTTGGCTGTCCTGGACTTGCTTCGTAGACCAGGCTGGCCTTGAACTCATAGCAATCTACCTGCATCTGCCTCCCAAGTGCTGGGATTAAAGGTCAATTTGCTTTCTGTGCTGGAAACCAAATCCATACCCTTGTGTATGCTAGCTGAGGGCTCTACCATTGAGCTGTGGCAACTCAAATTCTTTCCCTTTCTAATTTGTTTGATAATTTCTCCTAAGATACATTCAATCTCGTGCTTCAGCTTTTGAAGTCTTAAGATTATAGATATGTGCCACCTTGGCCAGCTTTTACTTATTTTCAACACATGTCACAGTGGCACTTGGATGTACGTATATAGCGCTGGTAGCACAGGCCTACAACGCAGGCACTTGGGAGGTGAAGGATGAGAAGCAGAAGTGGGAACCCAGAGGATCCGACCTTGCGCACGTTCCCACAGCTCTCTGCATCTACTGCTGACCCTTGGAGCTCCTAAGCCATGACACATGTTCTCCCTGACCAACTCAACCAGCCACACGCTGTTCTCTCCACCTTTTCCTTCCTAATCCGACCAACTGCCACTCTTCAGCATCCAGTTCACACGTTATTCCTCAAGCTGAAGTCCTTGAACCATTTCATCCCCAAGGCCACCTATAGCTGCATATGCAGCCTTTGCTGTAACTTTTTTTTTTGTTGTTTGTTTGTTTTTTCAAGACAGGGTTTCTCTGTGTAGCCTTGGCTGTCCTGGACTCACTTTGTAGACCAGGCTGGCCTCGAACTCACAGCGATCCGCCTGCCTCTGCCTCCCGAGTGCTGGGATTAAAGGGAAAGGCGTGCGCCACCACGCTCGGCTGTAACCATCTATTTACTCATCGACTTCTTGTCGGGCTGTGTACTCCCTGCCAGTAGGAACTGCAGCTGGAATGGTGGCTCCGGTCTAATCCCAGGCTGAGGCAGGAAGACTACAGTTGGTTCAAGAGCAGCCTGGGCTACACGACAGAGATGCTGTGCAGCAGGGATGTGAAGGCCAGGGCTTGAGGCTGATCACTCCCAGCTCATTACTTGAGACAAAAAAAAAAAAAAAAAAAAAAAAGGAAAATTGTCGTGGTAGCCTCAAAAAATAGAAGAACAGCACACTATAGCACTCAAGAAATCCTTAGAAACCCATATATGTTTAGTAGGTAAAAGGGCTTGCTCTAGAAGGCTGATGACCTGACTCTCATGCCCAGGACCCACACAGGGAAAGGCTCTCTTGAGTTATGGTGGATTTAAATTGAAATGTACACGGGGCTTAGAAGTTATGAACACATAATAATCATCAGTCCGTTGTTAGAAAGGAACAAAAAAGACAGCATAATTGAGATTATCTTGTTATGTGTGGGTTATGTGTTATTATAAATTAGCTTCCACATGAGACTATGCTATTCTAAATTAGTTTCCCTGAGTTATATGTTATTATAAATTAGCTTTCTCAGAGGCATGCCTTTCATCCCAGCACTCAGGAAACAGAGACAGACAGATCTCTGTGAGTTCGAGGGCAGTCTGGTCTACAAAGTGAGTCCAGGACAGCCAAGGCTACTCGAAAAACCAAAAAAAAAAAAAAAAAAAAAGTTAATTTTGTCTGACATTAATAATTCCAAACCTCTTTAATGCCAGCACTTGGGAGGCAGAGGTAGGAGGATCTCTGTGAATTTGAGGCCAGCCTGGTCCACATAGTGAGTTCCAGGATAGCTAGTGCTGCTACACAGAGAAGTTCTGTATCAAAAAAACAAAAATACGGGGCTAGAGAGATGGCTCAGAGGTTAATAGCCTCTGCTCCTCCTGAGGTCCTGAGTTCAATTCCCAGCAACCACATGGTGGCTCACAACCATCTATAATGTGATCTGATGCCTTCTGGCCTGTAGGTGTACATGCAGACAGAGCACTGTATACATAATAATAAATAAATAAATATTTTCTTTTTATTTCAAACCTCTTAAAACTTTAAATTGTCTTTCTTTCTATGTGTATTCTGCATCCAAGTGCATATGAACAGATGTGTGTGGGCTATAAGTCATCTCAAACACGCTACAAGTTATCTTTGAGACAAGGGCTATCATCACTAAAGCTGGAACGCACTGACTCGGCTATACTGGCTGGCCAGCAAGCTCAGGAGCTCAGCCTGTTTCTACCTGGTCAGCCCTGGGATCACACAGGCCACTGCACTTGGCTTTTAGATGGTGTTGAAGATCTGAACTCAAGCCCTTACACTTGCACAGCAAGCACCCTACCCACGGAGCCAACCCAGGCCCCTGAAACACTACCCTACTCTTTCCTTTCTTCCCTTCATGGCAGCTAGGGCAGAGTGCCCACTAAAATTTGTTTGGAGAACTAATAAATCTAGTCAGCAAGGTGTCAAACAACCCACCACTACCTTTTGATTGAGGTTAGGACACTCACTCACTAACTAGCCTTCATAAATCAATATTAAAATACATATCATGGGTACATGAGATAAAAAGCAGAAGTCGACGGCACACAGCTTCGTATGTTCAAACTAAGTCAAACTACTCATCTTTCTAGGAATGTCTCTTCAGGGCTGGAGAGAGAGCTCAGCAGTTAAGAGCACTGGTTGCTCTTCCCGAGAAGGGGAATTCAATTCCCAGTACCACAAATGGCAGCTCACAGCCATCTGTAACTCCAGTCCCAGGGAATCTGACACCCTCTTCTGGCCTTTGAGAGCACCAGGCATCCCTGTGGTATACACACATATCTGCAGATAAACAGCCATACATATAAAGTAAATCCTTAGCCCCAAAACCAAAACACCCAGCCTCTACAACAAAACAAAACAACAACAAAAAAAAAAAAACCAGAAATTTTTATTTTACAATTAGTACATTACTTATAGTAGTAATTTTCCATGTGCTCATATTTACTTGTGTATAGATGCACATGCCTACATGGGTACACGTTTATGCAGATTCATGTGAAGACCCAAGGACAAGCTCATATGCCATCATCCCAGAATGCTGTCTATCTCCTTTGAAACAAGGTCTGGCACTGACTTAGAGCGCACAGGCACTGTCCTGTCTCTGTCTCCCCAGCACTATGGCACGAACCCTCACTCATCACTATGCCCAGCATTCTCAGGTGGCTTCTCAGAATACGTTACCAACTGAGCCATCCCCAACTCATCCTTCTTGTCTCTCTGTCTAGGTATGTATGTATCTAACTAACTATATTTTTCTTTTTTAGTCTATCTCTACCTATCTTTATTTTTCTATCTATCATGTAGCTATCTGTCTGCCTATCTTTCTATCTCTATCTATCTTTCCACCCACCCATCTATCTTCGGTTTTGATATGGAGAATTAATCTGCAGCCCAGGCTGTAGTGGAATTCATTATTTATCTCAAGATGGTATCAAATTAGTGGTAATCCTCCTGCCTCAGTCTCCAGAATGCTTGAATTACAGGCGTGAGCCACCAAGACAGCATACATTATTCTTTTTTCTTTTTGGTTTTTTTTTTCTTTGGTTTTTTGAGACAAGGTTTCTCTGTGTAACATCCCTGGCTGACCTCAACTCACTCTGTAGACCAGGCTGGCCTCGAACTCACAGCAATCCGCCTGCCTCTGCCTCCCAAGTGCTGGGATTAAGTGCCTGCGCCACCACGCCAGGCTCCCATTATTCTTAAATGCCCTTTTAGTACTCAGTTTTCAATTTTTCTCTTTTTGAGACAGCGTTTTAAATTAGCCAAAAGCTACACTACACTCTGTCTCAAAAGCAAAAACAAAAAGATTGAGGCTGAAGAGATGGCTCAGTTGTTAAGAGCACTGGCCGTTCTTAGAGGACCTAAGATCAGTTCCCAGTGTCACAAGGCGGTTCACAATCATCCATTACTCCAGCTCTAGGGGGATCCATCCCCTCTTCTGACCGCTGAGAGCACTGCATGCACACAGCGCACATACGTATATGCAGCTGAGCACTTACACACAAGAAATAAAAACAAACAACATTTTAAACAAAGAATCAATGGCACAATGTCTGCCTATCCTTGAACTCCTGTCCTTCTGCCTCTGCCTCCAGAGGCTGGTATTTCAGAGATTTGCCACCACATCTGGTTTGTGTGGCAACCACGTTTAATTTCACAAACAGAAAAATATACACTAAGAATCCCATGTTCACTCTTGAGAAGTGGAATATGGCAGTAAAAAGCTCCTGTGCTCTACGTCTACGCTTGTATCAGGGAAGGAGATGACAGGAGCCATTTACTACATATTAATAAAGATGCTATTTCTTGATAACACTCCAAGAAAGACTTTTTCTGGCTCCAGGACTCAGGAGACTCAGGAGGAGGGATGTTGTGTGTTTGAAGTCAGCCTGAAATATCTTGTCTCAAAATAAACAAAAAAACAAACAAACAATCAAGCCACATACACACTACAGGAGAAAGATGAACTAACATTACTCTTAGCCTCATTTAATCTTAGAGGAATTTATCTCCTACGCCTGAAGGACTGCAACTAAGTGAAGCTCATGTTTCCTCCTCCTTTTTAATGGACAGGAAGGGCGGTATTGCTGACATACTTTTAGCTTCCAGTGTTAACATAACAGCACGAAAACTTTCCCATGAACTTTGAAACAAGACACACTAGCTAGGAACACACTACTTAATAAATACTCTCTACTAGATAGGGCAGTTGTCCTCAACTTGCCTAACACTGTGACCCTCCTCATGCTGTGGTGACCCAACCATAAAATCATTTCGTTGCTACTTCATAACTAAGTTTGCTACTGCTATGAATTATAATGTAATTAGCTAATATGAAGGATAGCTGATATTTGACCCCTAAAGGAGTTGTGAGCCACAGGTTAAGCTGTGAGACAGCCAGGTGTAGTGGTGCACACCTGTAATCCCAGCACTTGGGAGACAGAGGCAGGTGGATCTTCAATGCTAGTCCAGGACAGCCAGGGCTGTACAGAGAAACCAACGCCAAATAAATAAATAAATAAACGAACAAACCTGTGAGATAGAGCAAAGAAATCAACTAACCTAAAACTTCTACAACCAAATAAGAACTTAAATATTCAGACACTGGCACAGGGGGCAGTGGTGCACTCCTTGAGAAGCAGAAACAAGAGCTCTATGAGCTCAAGGCCAGCCTGATCTGCCTAGTGAGCTCCAGGACAGCCTATAAAGACCTTTTCTATGCATACATACATGCATGCGTACATACATACATACTAGATGCAATAGTCTCTTGGGCCACTGTCCACTCTCATCCCATTTTGTTCTATAATAACCTTAGTCACTGTCTTCCATGCTAAATAAAGTAAAGTAAACATTAAAATAAAATTGACCTTATTTGCTAATTGTTTTGTTCTTTCTTTTTATTTATTTTTATTTCATGTGCATTGCATGTATGTCTGTGTGAAGGTGCTGAATTAGAGACAGCTGTGAGCTGCCACACGGGTGCTGAGAATGGAACCCAAGTCCTCTTGAAGAGCAGCCAGTGCTCTTAATTGCTGAGCCATGTCTCTAGCCAGATCTTATTTGTTTAGGAAATAAATTGCTCACTACACTAACAAATGGTTTCTTACATTTTCTAAACGACACAATTTTAATTAAAATAAAAAAAATAGGTATAACCAGCTGGAGAATTGATTTTGTTCAGCCCAGCATGGTGGCGCACACCTTTAATCCCAGCACTCAGGAAGCAGAGGCAGGTGGGTCTCTGTAAATTCGAGGCCAGCCTGGTCTACAGAGTGAGTTCTAGGACAGCCAGAGTTACAAAGAGAACCCTGTCCTGAAAACACAGGAGAGGGGGGAGGGGGAGGGACGAGAGGGAGAGAGAAAGCACACTTGTTCTTGCAGAGGACCGGGATTCAATTCTCAGTACCTACACAGTGGCTCACAACTATCTATAAGTCCAGTCCCAGGGACCCAGCGCCAGCTTCTGACCTCAGTGGCACCAGACACACAAACGGTGCATCTACATGATGTATGCAAAACACTCATATACTTAAAATTATAATTTTTAAAAATAGGTATTACCAGCCAGGTGCTCCCAATACATGGGAGACAGAGGCAGGCTGATCTCTGAGTTCAAGACCAGTCTGGTTTACAAAGCAAGTTCCAGGACAGCCACAGAACACAGAGAAAGATGCAAGGAAATGTAACTCAGTTCAGAGAGTGTTTGCCTAGAACGCACAAGGACTGGGCTCCATCCCTAGCGCTGCATAAAAACAGTTGTGGCGCAGACCTGTAGTCCCCAGACTCATTTGAACTCACTTTATAGTAAATTTAAGGCAGCTACCTGGGTTGCACAAGATCCGATCTCAAAAAACGATTCTAAAAGGGCCTCCAAGCCAAACATAGAGTTATTCTTGGCCATTCTGGTCTACATAGTGAGTTCCAGGCCATCCAAAGATACATAGGAGATCCTGTCCCAAAACAGGGCAGAGGGAGTTGGGTCTAACTGGCTCAGGTGGCAAAGACACTTGCTGCCAAGCCTAAGTACCAGAGTTCAAGCCCCAGAACCCACGTGGTAAGAGAGACTCTTGAAAGTTGTCCTCTGGCCAGGTGTGGTGGCGCACACCTTTAATCCCAGCACTTGGGAGGCAGAGGCAGGCAGATTGCTGTGAGTTCGAGGCCAGCCTGGTCTACAAAGTGAGTCCAGGACAGCCAAGAAAACATAGAGAAACTCTGTCTCAGAAAAAAAAAAGAAAAAAAAGAAAGTTGTCCTCTGATCTCTACACTGCTGTGCTGAACACACACACACACACACACACCCCAAATAACTATCTACAAAGCAAGTCCAGGACACCCAAGGCTACACAGAGAAGCCCTGTTTCGAAAAACCAATAAAGAAATTAATTAATTAATTAATTAAAGCCAGGCACAGTGGTGCACACCTGTAATCCCAGTACTCTGGGAGGCAGGGGCAGGGGTATCTTTGAGTTCGAGGCCAGCCTAGTCTACAAAATGAGTCCAGAACAGCCAAGGGTACAGAGAGGAACCCTGTCTCGTAACAACCAAAAGCCTAAATAAATAAATAAATAGATAAGATAAATAAATTCAACCTCTCAATTCCTCAAAATAACATCAAGAATAGCTTAAGATGAAACTGGGTTTATTCACAAGGCGCTGACTGCCCTCTGGTGTTCAAACTAAAGATCTGCCGAGGAGCTCCAACATCTTCAGTCACCTAGGCTCATTAAAACAAGAAAACTGCTGACCTTGCAAGGTCTTAAAAGTCTTCTCAACTTGAGGCCAAAAACATATCCTGAACTTCCTGATTATAGCTACAGGTCAGGAAGCCCAGAAAGTTCTAGGCCTCAGTAAGATCAATGGCAACTGGGCAACACAAAAATAAAATAAACTAAATTAATATTTTAGACACACTTCCCAAGATCTGGGGATATAGCTTATGATAAGGTTTTACAATGTGTACATGTTCAAATGAGGTCTCTGTCTCTCTTAGCTGCTCAATCATCTTTCCAGCCCCTGAGGTCTAATTTACAATACAGCAAATGTCAACAAACAAAAATATATTGGTATCCTCAATTATATTAAAAGTATGAATGGAGCGCAACATTGTAGTATACTCAGGAGGGAAAGGCACAGGGATCTCTCAAAGTCCAAGATCAACCCAGTTTACATAGTGAGTTCCAGGCCAGCTACAGAGTGAGAACCTGTCTCAAAACAAAAACAAAACCCTAGAGCTGGGGGCTGGAGGGTGAGGAGGCAGAGGCAGGAGGATCTCTGTGAGTCTGAGGCAGCCTGGTCTACATAATGAGCTCCAGGACAGGCAAGACTAGGTAGAGAGATCCTGTCTCAAAAGTACAGCACAAAATAAAATTAAAAAAAAAAACAAAAACAAAAACAAAACCCTAACAAACTAGAGTACAAATGGATGCTGAGAGCCACTCGCTGTTCTGCATCCGCACCCTGAGCATGAGATAGTTTACTCAAAGCTGTAACAGGCAAAGACAAAGCACAAGTGTCAATATAAATGCAGGCCGTACTCACCAAATGGATCCTCCATGCCACTGTCAACCAGCGCAGGGAGACGAGGAATAGTGCCTAAAAAAGAAAAGGTAAAGGCAATACTGAGAACGCCACATCAACCCACCTCATTAACACTTATCATACACAGTGAGAACCCTGCTAACTGGAGGCTGGTGAGGCGGTCCAGCAAATGAAAGCATCTACCACACAAGCCTGACGACCTGAGTCCCATCGCAGAAGCCTGGGGAAAATGCCAGCTGCAGTGGCGTCTATACAGTGCATCTATAACCCCTCACTCCTAAGGTGAAATGGGGACTAAGACAAGAGAATCCTCTGAGCACTCCTAGGCCAGGTCTCCTGGAGAATGTAGCACAGCAGAAACAAGAGACCATTCTTCAACAAGCTGGAAGGAAGGCCAGGCCATGGTAGCACATGTCTATTCCCAGCACTCAGAGGCAGAGGAAGGAGGAGCGCTGTGAGTTCGAGGCCAGTCTGGTCTACAAGGTGAGTCTAGAACAGCCAGGGCTACACAGAGAAACTCTGTGTCAAAAAACCAAAACCAAACAAACAAACAAACAAAAAGAAAAAAAAGGAAAGAACCAACTGTTCTCTGTCTTCCACATGTGCACTATGCCACGCTTCACAATCATTCACACTCACATATATGTACACATAGACTAAATAATTATTTAAACAAACAAAAGCACTGCTAACCAGTAGTTTGGGTTTTGGGGTTTTGGTTTGGTTTTTCGTGACAGGGTTTCTCTATGTAGCCTTGGCTGTCCTGGACTCACTTTGTAGACCAGGCTGGCCTCGAACTCACAGCGATCCGCCTGCCTCTGCCTCCCAAGTGCTGGTTAAAGGTATGCACCACCACGCCCGGCCCCAACCAGGAGATTTTAGGGGTACTGGGATACCAGTATAACAAATTAATATATTAAAGTCTAATTTTCTTTTTTGTTTGTTTGTTTGTTCCCTGTAGTTTGAGATAAGATCTCACTAATTTTCATTTTAAAAATATATTATCTCTCGGGAGGCAGAGGCAGGTGGATCACTGTGAGTTCGAGGCCAGCCTGGTCTACAAAGTGACTCCAAGACAGCCAAGGCTACACAGAGAGACCCCGTCTCACAAAAACAAAAACAAACTATTATCTTCAGTCTCCTAAGTTTAATCTCCATCTTGCCTTCAATGGTATATAAGAAAAGGACAATGTATCTTGACTTTTTACAACTATGTGGATTTGTGGTTCCCAGTCTCCCAGAAGGGCTACGGAAAGGAAAGCAAAACGTCCCAAGAATGAAGTCTGTGTCACAAGATCTCTGGTCAAGCTACGGGTGAGGAAAAGGAGATTTTTCTCTGCAGTAAATGTTACTGCCCTTTTAGCTGGAATGCCAGCACTAGGCCAGGTGGCAGCCAGGGGGAACCTCAGGGCTGAGACTGAGTCAGGTGGCAACAAAAGCCCAGCCTGACTAGGGTGAGTTGGTTGGCTACTTCCAGGGCGGCCAGCAGCTGGAGCTCAGGGATCCAAGAAACTGAGGCAGGCAGTGCTTCAGGAACAGCCACAGTTTGCTCCCTCCTGCAGATCCAATACTGCAGGCGGAGAGAACAGAAGCTCTCAGCCACCAGGCTCTAACAGTGGCTGCAGCAGTTCTGTGGCACTGCCTATGCGGCAGTTGAGTCCAGGAGTCCAGCAGTGAGTTCTTAGGGAAGAAGGGAGGTCCTTCTTTCCCCAGTGCCACAGCTCAGAATAAACAGCCAGTGCCAGATGTCCTCAGGCGAATAGGTGTTCTCTGTTTTATTTCATGTGAAAGTACTTATTTTATTTCATGTGAAGGACTTATAAACCTTGGACAGAGGGAGGGGCTTTGAGGATGAATGTATTTCATTGGCTGGGACTAGGATGCTAGCATGGGGAAAGGTAACAGGTGACAAGGTCATGTGACTAACTACCTGGAACCACCTTGAGGTTGTGTCACCTGAGGCGGCACAGAAACAAGAAGAGAGCTTTGTCCCACACCTTCCATTCTAAGGATGAGAGTTTAATTCTCAAGTTTGCAGGGTTTGAACATGCTCCATCTTGCTAGTCCATGGCAGTTGCCCTGGAGACAGTCCCAGGTAGGTTCTTCTTTCTTCCACCTTCTCCACCCTCTTTCTCACACTCTTTCAGTCCTCAAACAGTATATAAGAGAGAGAAAAGGGAGCCGGGCGTGGTGGCTCACGCCTTTAATCCCAGCACTCGGGAGGCAGAGGCAGGCGGATCGCTGTGAGTTCGAGGCCAGCCTGGTCTACAAAGTGAGTCCAGGATGGCCAAGGCTACACAGAGAAACCCTGTCTCGGAAAAAAAAAAAAGAGAGAGAGAAAAGGACAGAGAGGAAAGGAGTAAAGATAGAGATCCCTACAGCCGGGCGTGGTGGCACACACCTTTAATCCTAGCACTCGGGAGGCAGAGGCAGGCGGATCTCTGAGTTCAAGGCCAGCCTGGTCTACAAAGTGAGTCCAGGACAGCCAGGGCTACACAGAGAGAAATCCAATCTTGAAAAACCTAAAAAAGATAGAGATCCCTGAATAAAGTCAGGGGTCAGAAAGTGGGCGATAGTATCCTTAGACTGCTTCCTGCCGATTAGGGTGTCAAGTTCCTTGGGGCAAGTTTGCCAATCTTCACTGTCAGGATATATAATTCCTTCTTTTTCTTGCTTCTTCTTTGCCCACGGATACTTAACCAACGGAGACCAACAACAACTAACAACCCACCAACACCCCCTCCCCCATCTTGGGATCTAGCATTTATATATCCTCTGAAAAATTCCCAGAATTCCAAACATCACACAATTGCAGAAACTATCTGCAGCTGGCAAAACCATGCCTTTGCTAGAGCACCATGCAAATTGTAGTCTGCTGCTACAAAGCAGTCCCATAGCCCCACACCTGGGATTAAAATGAAAACATTCATATAATATTGCTGGGTTTTTGTTTTTGGTTTTTTTTTGGTTTTTCTTTCTCTTTTTTTAAGATTTATTTATTTATTTATTTATTTTTGGTTTTTTGAGACAGGGTGTCTATGTTAGCCTTGGCTGTCCTAGACTCGCTTTGTAGACCAGGCTGGCCTCGAACTTACAGCGATCCATCTGCCTCTGCCTCCCGAGTGCTGGGACTATTTTTTTATTTTTTTATTAGACTCCATGAACACCTGCAGGACAGAAGAGGGCATCAGATCTCATTATAGATGGTTGTGAGCCACCATGTGAGTGCTGGGAATTGAACTCAGGACCTTGGGAAGAGCAGACAGCGCTCTTAACCTCTGAGCCATCTCTCCAGCCTATTTTGCTGTGTTTTTTGTTTATTTGTTTTTTGGGGTTTTGGGGTTTTTTTTTTTTTCCTGTTTTTTAAAGAAACCAAAATTCCAAAATTGTCACTACAGGGCAAAAGTTTTATGCAAATCAGAAACTAACTTACAAGTTTGCACACTTTGAGGCAAAAGCAGGTGGATTTATGTGAGTTCCAGGCCATATTTGCCTCAAATGAAATAAATAAATAACAAGGTAACTTTTTTTCCCAAAATAACTTATATGCATATATGAGAAGAGATATGAAGTATAACTTTCAGGGAGAGAAGTAATTTTATACAGGAAATTATTTAGGTACAGGAATCAAAACTTAGACCATTCACATGTGAAAATAAAACAAGAGAGAAATGTAAAAAAAACTTGTTTTGATGGTGGTTTTTTGTTTGGTTTTTGGGTTTTTTTTATTTTTTCGAGACAGACAGGGTTTCTCTGTGTAGCCCTGGCTGTCCTAGACTCACTTTGTAGACCAGGCTGGCCTTGAACTCAGAGCGATCCACCTGCCTCTGTCTCCCTGAGTGCTGGGATTAAAGGTGTGCATACCACACCTGGCTTGGTGGTGGTTTTTTGTTTTGTTTTTTGAGACAGGGCTTCACTTTGTAGCTGGCATGCCAATTATTGAGCTCCTCCTGTCTCTCCCTCTTCGGTATTGGTATTAAAGGTGTGCAACACCATGTCAAGCTAAGACTTTTGACTGAATATAGATATTTACTCAATTTCGTGCACGTCTAATAAAGATAGGGTCAAACCTGCCCCATCTAGCTCTGTGCTCAGACCAGTTTCTGACACAATCTCTCTATGGTTTCATCTTAAGCATGTTCCCTGATGAACAACAGTCTGAATATCAAACTCTAGCTGGAACCAATTATGACTAGAGAGACCTGGTTGATAAGACGGGGGTTTGGAGTAGACTACAGGGCAGATCCATGGCACTGAAGTCAAATGTACAACACAGATTTCCCCAGGCACAACGCACTGCTGGTCCAGCTCTTAAACTTTCAGCAGTGGGGCTGGAGAGATGGCTGAGAGATTAAGAGCACTGACTGCTCTAGAGGTCCTGAGTTCAATTCCCAGCAAACACATGGTGGCTCATAACAATCTATGAGGTCTTGTGCCCTCTTCTGGCATGCAGGTGTACAAGCAGGCAGAATACTGTGTACATAATAAATCTTTAAAAAAAAAAAAAAAAACTTTTGAGCTGGGCAGTGGTGGTGCACACCTTTAATCCTAGCACTTGGGAGGCAGAGGCAGGTGGATCGCTGTGAGTTCGAGGCCAGCCTGGTCTACAAAGCGAGTACAGCACAGCCAAGGCTAAACAGAGAAACCCTGTCTTGAAAACAAACCAACAAGAAGCAAAAACCTTTCAGCAGCGGCAGGAAATGTACTACTTGACTAGGTGTATCAGCCACTGGAAGATAAGAGAGCAGCAACTAAGATGACAGTGGAACTGAGAAACTACTGCCAGACTCACCAATATGAAAATAAGTAAGAGAGGTTGACAGTCGGTCACCTGACACGCAGATAGGAAAGCCTCAAAGTATCCTTGGTGACATCTGGGGATCGTCTCACTTGCAGCAGGATGACAACAGAAAGGACTGAGGACCAGCCTAAGAGCCAATCATCAGAGTACCCCAGCGCCAGAGGTGGCTAGTTTAGCACAGAAGTCATGGTCTGCTTACCCGATGTGTGCTATGGCATACCAACAAGACGGCCCTGAGTGAGAAACGATCAGGACATCTGAGCTGGTGATGCCGCTGTGACTTAGATGTGTTAGGAACCTTGTCCCCAGGATGCCGGTATTAGTACACAACCTATAAGAGCTAGGGCCTAGCTGGGCGGTGGTGTACCTCGGAGGCAGAGGCAGGGGGACTGCTGTGAGTTCAAGGCCGGCCTGGTCTACAAAGTGAGTCCAAGACAGTCAAGGCTACACAGAGAAACCCTGTCTGGAAAAGCAAAAGAAAGAAAGAAAATAAAAAACAAAGAGCTAGGGCCTAATGGAGAGCACTAGGTACCTTGGGGGAACTGTTAAGTTTAAGTTTATGAGAGTCCAAGCTATTATAAAGGCCTGAGCCTGACCTTCCCTCCCTGTCATGTCATGCATAGTAAGGTACTCAGCAAAAGCTGGGAAACTTACTGGTTCACAGCACTTAAGGAAATCTCTGACTAATCATTAGTTACATTAGTTAACCAAACGAGTTCAAGCTGCAGTGGGTACACAGAACAAAGACCACACTTCACAGGGTTAGTCCAGGAGAGTTACCAAACAAAGAAAAAGAAACCTACAGAAAGGAACTTTATTTCCAGGGCATGCTGTGTATATGTATTAAAAAAAAAGCAGGGGGGGGGGAGGAAGAGGGTTAAAGGGTTTAAAAATATTGAGAGACAGGGAGGCAGAGGTAGGCGTATCTCTGTGAGTTCGAGGCCAGCCTGGTTTACAAAGTAAGTCCAGGACAGCCATAGCTACACAGAGAAACCCCACCTCCAAAAAATCAAGAGAGATAACAAATAAATAGGAAAGTATGGCTTGTAATTAAGTGGGAAAAATCAGTCAAGAAAGCTGAATTGGGCCAGGGATGGTTCTTAATCCCAACAGTCAGGAGGTAGAGGCAGTCTGACTTGTGTGAATTAGAGGCTACCCTGGTCTACATAGCAAGTTCCAAGTCAGCATAGGCTACATGGTAAAACTTTCTTTAAAAAAAAAAGCTAGGCATCATGATGCACATCTCTAAACCCAGCACTTGGAAGGCAGAAGCAGGCAGATCTCTAAGTCCAGGACAGCCAAGACTACACAGAGAAACCTTATCTAAAAGGAAAAAAAAGGAAATAGAAGCTGAATCAAGGAATCCTAGCTATTAAACTTAAAAGATTTAAAATAGCTACAAAAAGTACTTGTAAATCTAAAGATCAACAGGGTTAGGGAGTAGCTCAACACAAAACATCTTTCATGGGACTTGGTCTCTAACACTATCAGGAAAAAAAAGAACTAAAAGGAGTCATGTCTAGTTAATTTGTTTGTTTTTCAAAACCTGGTCTTAACTCTAGCCCAACCTGGCCTAGCGCTTTGTGCCTCCTGCAACTCTGCCTCCTGGGTGCTATCCACGTACACGTGCGCTAAGTCCAGGGCGAACCTCTGCTTTGCTCAAGCTATCTAGAGGGTTATCAGAATCCAAACATTAAGACCCATGTGTAACACACTCTCTGCCTTCCCAATCACTCCCTCCCTAGACACACAGCCAAACATGCGTCCGCTCCATCCCATCCCTGTGCCAGGATAACCTTAGGGCTGGGGAGCAGTTCCCTCTGCAAAGTGCTGTCTTGCAGCCATCACTATCTGAGTCTGCTCACCAGAAGGCATGTTTACTTAAAACAAAACTCTGGGATAGGCTACAACAGGAAGATCCCTGAGGCTTGCTGGCCAGGCAGCCCAAGCTACTTGGAGAGTTCCAGGCCAGTGTCTCAAAACAGTGTGTACATCTGACAAAGGACACCCAAGGCTGGCCTCTGCTCTCCACCTGTGTATTTACCTGTGTGAATACAACCCTTAAAGGAAGGTGGAGAAGGAGGAAGAGGAAAATCTGGAGAGTGAGAAGTGTGCTTGAATTCCTTCCTACTTACCCTAAGACTGTAAAATCCACCTCTGTAATGTCTTCCTTCACTGCCTACCAGAAAAGAATCTTTTTTGGTTTTTCAAGACAGGCTTTCTCTCTGTAGCCCTGGCTGTCCTGGAAATTGCTCTGTAGACCACACTGGCCTCAAAGTCAGAGATCTACTTGTCTCTGCTTCCCAAGTACTGGAATTAAAGTGCTACTACCACTGCCTGGCTCTAAATTTTATTTTCATTTGAAAGTGAGCTGGGCAAGCCGGGTGTGGTGGTGCACGCCTTTAATCCTAGCACTTGGGAGGCAGAGGCAGGTGGATCGCTGTGAGTTTGAGGCCAGCCTGGTCTACAAAATGAGTCCAGGATGGCCAAGGCTACACAGAGAAACCCTGTCTCGAAAAGCAAAAAAAAAAAAAAAAACAAAAAAAAAAAAAGCAAAAACAAAAAACAAACAAACAAACAAAATGATATGTATGTGCTTGCCTATATGTATGTCTGTGCACCACATGTGAGCCTGGGGCCCCTAGAGACCAGAAGAGGGACTGATCCCCTGGATTTATAGATGGATTTACAGATGCTGGGAACCAAACCTGGATCCTTTGCAAAACCAAGTGCTTTTAACTATTGGGTTATCTCTCCAACTCCTGTTTGTTTGTTTGTTTGTTTGTTTAGAGAATGTGAGTGTGACGTGTCGAGGTCAGCATGCAAGAGTTGGTTAGCGGGGATGCAAAGACGGTTCAGAGGTTAAAAGCACTGTCTGCTCTTCCAAAGGTACTGAGCTCAGTTCCCAGCAATCACATGATGGCTCACAACCATCTATGAGATCTGGTGCCTTCTTCTAGTGTGCAGGCACACATGCCAGCAGAATACTGTATAAATAATAAATAAATAAATCTTAAAAAAAAAAAAAGGAAGAAAGAAAGAAAGAAAAGAGTTGGTTCTTTCCATCTATTATGTGGGTTCCAGGTTTAATCTAGTAGCTTGGTGCCTTTGCTGCCTGAGCCTTCTCAGCACCCAGTCCCTATCTATTTTAAAATGTATCTCTTTTTGGCACCATTACACAGTTCACTTAGATTTTTGGAGCCTGGGCTCTACACCATTACATCATTGTGCTCATAAAACATGCAGCCTCCACCAGCACAACAGCAAAACAGATTTCTGCTGGATAAAAGATGTATTTTGATGCCGGGCCTGGTGGCGCACGCCTTTAATCCCAGTACTCGAGAGGCAGAGGCAGACGGATCGCTGTGAGTTCGAGGCCAGCCTGGTCTACAAAGTGAGTCCAGGATGGCCAAGGCTACACAGAGAAACCCTGTCTCGAAAAACCAAAAAAAAAAAAAAAAAAAGATGTATTTTGGTTCTGATACTCTCCAAAACTGTACGTGCCCACTTTTATCATTCATCCATGCTGTAGCCAACCAGTGAGTGGCCTTCCAATGAAACAGCCAGAGCTCAGGCTGGAAAGGGGGCTCAGCGGTTAAGGGCATGGGCTGCTCTTACAGGACCCAGCTTTGATGCACAGCACCCTCATCGGGGCACCACTCAGGAGACAGAGGAAGGAGGATCGCTGTGAGTTCGAGGCCAGCCTACACTACAAAGTGAGTCCAGGACAGCCAAGGCTACACAGAGAAACCCTGTGTCGAACAAGCAAAAACAAACAAACAAACAAAAACACTAAATTAGTCTGTAATTTAGCACTGAGAAAGCTGAAGCAGCAGTGACAGTTCGGGGATAGCCTGGACTAAGTAGCAAGATCCTATCTCAACCTATCCCAAAAAGAAAAAAATAAGAGAAAGAACCTAAACTAACAACACTGACTCAATTCCACTGGAATGCTATGCATTTCACTTAACAATTTAAGTACAAGAGTGGAAGCAGGTTGCTATTTCTGATGTCACATTCACGGCATGTTCTGACAGAAAACCAAGACCAAACTCCAGGCTTAGTCTGCTCAGGTTTCCACTCGGCAAAGACGTTAAGAAAGCATTATTCTAAGTCTTAATACTCTAAAAGGCACATGGATTTGAGTTCTGTCTCAGAGCTAGGTTTCCGGAGCCAAAACTGCCTTGCCTACTTCTCTTACATACATACTTTTCTTTTTCCCTCAAGACAGGGTTTCGCTGTGTATATCCCTGGTTGTCCTGTAACTGGATTTGTAGAGCATGCTATCCTCGAACTCCCAGACACCTGCCTGCCTGTGCCTCCTGAGGGCTGGGATTAAAGCTATATGCCATCACCAACACCGGGCTCAAACACACTTCTTAATAAACCTTTAACTGTCGTCTTCTCCATCTTCCTTCCCCCCTCCCTCTGGTTTCTTTCTTTCTTTCTTTCTTTCTTTCTTTTTTTTCGAAACATGGTCTTACTGTGTAGCTCTGGCTGACCTGAAACTTGTTATGAAGACCAACCTGGCCTCAAATATAACCACCTTTTAATAAAAGATTAAAACCACAACTTAGTAATTCATTCTTTTGTCCCTAAGGCCCCATTAAGTTGCTCTTCTGCCTAGATACAGCATAATCAAGCCAGAGGGAAGGCAGCAATCTTCAGCACGGCTTCTGGAAAAGACTTTGAATTTCAGTTCCTTATAAATCAGTTTTGTTTGGACTGAAAAATATTTCCATAATTTTTCTTTAATATTCATAGGCCAGCAAAATAAAGCAGTTTGTAGAAATATGATTAGTACCTGCACTAAATTCGAACAGAAAGCACTGGGCTTGTTATTTATTTCAGCTTTCCTACCTGGGCTAACCGTATGGCTTTGGGCCAGCCACTTAACATTTTAGAGACAAGGTTGCATCAACTGCAAAAGGAGAGCAACACCTCATGTGACTGTGGTGAAGATATAATAGTTATGCAATGTGTATTAATAAGATTTATACAATGTCTATAAGTCTTCAAAATACAACATGCACAGCACTGTCATGTCTGACTAAATAAGCCCAAAAATATAAAGCCTGCTACATACTCAGAGTTTAAGTGGTGGTGTCACTATAGTAATCTAAGCACTTGGAAAGGCAAAGGCAGGATTAGGAGAGTTCAAGGCCAGAGTGGGCTACAGAGCCACCCAATCTCAGGATACATGAATCTCTATTCCCAATGACTGAAGAAGAGCAGCAGCTGAGCACGTGCTGCATATGGTCAAGATCCGGGATTCCATTCCTAGCACAATGAAAAGAGAAAAAAATTGTGCCCAGCAAAATGGTTCAGATGGTAACGGCTCTCGCCGTTCGAGCCTGGCTGGCTGAGTTCTGTTCCAGGAACCCACATTAAAGTAGGAGAGAACTCCACAGAGCTGTTCTCTGAAGTCACACTCGCACCCACCCCACTGCCCTCCCTCCCATACACATTTAAGAAAACTTTTTTTTTTTTCCCTGAGACAGGTTCTCAGTTATGTAGCCCTGGCTGGTCTTGAACTCACGTTCCTCCTTCCTTAGAAGATGGAGTCACAGAGGCGTGCCACCACAACTTGCTAAGAAAGGCACAACAACCTGTATCAAAGACCTTCCATCTCGACACATTAACACAACCTAAGGGTCTCAAAGTCACTTCCATTTCAAACATTCTGGAATAATGAAGACTTTGACTCCATGTCTAGGGTGGGAATGTGGCCCCAAAACACCCTTCCTGATTCCTGTAAAGGGGTTCCAAGTGCCTTCCCTCAAGGAATTTGAAACATACAGTTACCACTATCTAACCAAACTGGATCAAATCCACACGATTCAGTGGTGTCCAGTAAGAATACATTTTTATCACTCTTCCCATAAACTGCACTCATTTTTTTTCCCCCACGTGGTTAAAAAAACAAAAAAACTTTCTAGACTCTACTGGGTTTCTAGGTGCTTCAATGAGCTGACTTTTTCTTTGGAGTTTTTGTTTAAGAAAGAAAAACCGACAGAGTCTGGGATGTCCAGGAGCTGCGTGGGCGAATGAAGTGCCAAAGACTGTTTTGCAGGCAATGAATGACGGCCCTGGAAATCACTCCCCTCCGATTTCCAGGTTTCTGAAAGCAATGATTCGCTTGAGTTCTTTGCCCGCTCCCCGCTCCCCATCCCCTCCCCATGGCAGCAAATTCCACTCTTTGTCAGTTTCCGGGACTGGGGCTCCAAGTCTTACTTCTTTTTTTTTTTTTAAAGACTCCATCCTCTAGAGTAGAAAAGCGCCTAGAGTTTTAATCCCTTGCTACCGGAGGCTGACATTTAGAAAGAAGCTGGACGATACTCTCGAGGTTTCCATTTAAACTAAGCCAGGCTCCAAAGCCTCCGCTGGGCTCAGCCAGGATGCCGAGGTCTCAGGGAGGTCACTTTTGAAAGATGGACTTTGACCCGATCCAGTTACAGTAACCGGATCCCCAGGGAGCGGTCCCCAGCGGGACGTGCGGACTCCCCGGGAGACCACGACTCCACGCACCGCTACAAAGTAGGGGGGGGAGGGAAGCGCCGCAGACAAAAGGGCCCCGCGGAGGCTGGGGGGCGGAGAGCTCCAATCTGCGCGGGCCGGCCACAGGCGGGGACACCGCCGCGGGACCGTTGTGGGAGGGCCGAGGAGGGAGGAGGCTACGGCCCGCCACGCCCTGGCTGCACGGACCGCCGCCGGCGCCGTTACCCCCCCTTACCCCGGCGCGGCCCGCGACCCCCAGCCGAGCCCAGACGGCAGCCGCAGCCGCAGCGCGCCCGAGCACTCACATCCTCCAGTCTGCGGAACTCACCCAGGTCGCCGCTGCCTCCTCGGGCTCCAAAGCACTTTCTCCCGGAAATCCTACCTGGTCTCTGGCCGCCCGGCTCCAGCCAGAGCCTTCGGCCCCATGGGAGGGGGGCGGAGGGAACGGGCCGGACAGTGAGGGTAGGAAGTGCCGCCGCGGAGGCTCACGGGACTTGTAGTTAACAGCAGTGGCCAGCTGTGTGGCGAGCGGGACAAAATGGCGGGAACGGTCGGCCCTCCGCTGCGAAGCGCCTGGCCCCTCCAACTCTGCCGGTCTGGGCATGCGCAGTCCTGGGCCGGTGCTCTGCACGTAATCGGATTTGGGCAGTTTGCCCAGTTCTGAGCAAGACGAAGGTCTCTGGGTTTGGGAACACACTCCCGGCGAAGCCCAAGAAAGGAGGTGATGTATGTGCAGTGTTCTACAAAAGGAGGCTAGTCTGTCTCAAACTATAGAGAGCCATTTTTTTTTTAGAGAGCCAATTTGAAGTGCAAAAAAAAAAAAACTTAGAAACAAGTTCCCGCAATGTTGCATGACAGTAAGGAACCTAACCCATTAAGGGGAGACATTCTACACCCACACTCCTACTGTTTGCATTTTTTCCCACTATCACCGAGTGGAAGACACCATCTGTCTATACGTGGCAGTCATTCCAGGCCCTAGAGCTATCACCCTCCACACACCCTCTTTACCGCTGCTGAAAGATCTTTCTAAATGCCAAACCCATGGGTCACACCCATATTAGACCTAAATGTAAACATTTTTTAAAATTATAATATATACGGAGGAAGTACAGGAGAAAAATCTATGCTTTTTTTCCTTTTTTTAAAATTAGGTTTATTTATTATGTATACAGTGCTCTACCTGCATGTAACACCTGCATGCAGAAGAGGGCACCAGATCTCGTTGTAGATGGTTGTGGGCCACCATGTGGTTGCTGGGAATTGAACTCAGGACCTCTGGAAGAGTAGACAGTGCTCTTAACCTCTGAGCCATCTCTCCAGCCCTTATTGCTATTTTTAATGTTATGGTGGCCTACAACCATCTACAACGAGATCTGGTGCCCTCTTCTGGCCTGCAGGTGTGCATGCAGGCAGAAGACTGTATACACAGTAAATAAATCTTTAAAAAAAAAAAAAAAGCAATAAATTACAACCCAGTTGTGGCGGCACACACCTGTATTCTTAAATATTCTGGAGACTGGGGCTGAAATATTGCTTGAGTACAAAATCAGTTTGGTCTGCACAGTTCCAGGCAAGGTCAGCCAGAACTACATGGTGAGACTCTGTCTCAAAACAAAAAAAACAACAGCAATAAACAATACAGGGCAGCCAGATGATGTCTGGTAAAATTAATAATAATAATAATAAATACCAGAAATTAAGCTTTCACATTTTAAGGCCATATAAACATAAAAAGGTGAATTCAACTTATTTTCAAGTCTACATCCCTTTTCCTTTTTAACCTTCTTTCTCTCCTACTTAGGGTTGGGGAATCAGAAGGGAGGTAGAGTGTAAGCTCAATTTTCTTAACAATGATACTTTATTATGAACTCACTAACAGAACATACCTCCCTTACAACCCGACTAACCCAAACAATAGGAAAAGGAGATTAAAGAACATAATATTGAAACCTTAAGGATATCAGTTCCGAGGAACGATTCTCCTGGTGTAGTCAGCAGGACCTCAGCTAACCAGCAATTTGACCAAGGTTACTGCTGGAACCCGGAACAGCAACTGAGGCCCAGAGCCTCAGCCGGAGCCCAAAGCCTTGAAGCCTTCACTGGAGCAGTTCCCTCGTCCCTTGAAGTGCAGGGATGAACAGCCAAAACAATCCAAGTCCGCTCTCTCTCCAAGCCTCTTGTTTTGGGCGCGCGCGCGCGCACACACACACACACACACACACACACACACACACACACACACATATTTCCTCTCACAGTTTCTACTAGGATGTTTTCAGCTGGCAACATCCGAGCTCCCCCACAAAGTGGTTGGACTTCTAAGGGGATAAACATCCTGTTCGCTCACTAGTCTGTTCCCCATCCCACACTTGGGATCAAGGCAAAAACATATTTATCTTCAGTAAAGGCTTAAGGAACCCCAAATAAAGTAGGTTTAAAAAGTAGTGCCAACATACCTCAATAAACTTCGCTTGCCCTTCTAAGATAGATAAAAATAAGATAAGTAATAAGTAAAAAGGCAAGCCACCAACCAGGACAAAATAGTTGTAAAACATATAATCAACAAAACACTAGTATTGAATATACAAAACCTCACTGATCTCAATTAGGAGATAACTCACGGGCAGCCAGGCAGTGGCGGTGCACGCCTTTAATGCCAGCACTCAGGAGGCAACGGCAGGTGGATCTCTGCATTCCAGTCCAGCCTGGTCTACAGAGAGAGAGTTCTAGGACAGCAAGGGCTACACAGAGAAACCCTTACTCCAAACCAACTAACAACGATGACGATGATGAATCACAGAGGGAGAGAGACAGAGCGAAGCTAACCGTTTGCATGGCAACTTCAATCTCTTTTATAAGATTGATTTTAAAGCCGGGCGTGGTGGCGCACGCCTTTAATCCCAGCACGCGGGAGGCAGAGACAGGCGGATCGCTGTGAGTTCAAGGCCAGTCTGGTCTACAAAGTGAGTCCAGGACAGCCAAGGCTACACAGAGAAACCCTGTCTCGAAAAAACCAAAAAAAAAAAAAAAAAAAAAAATTGATTTTAAGTCTGAGTGTGCGTATGTGCTTCTCTGTGGTGTGCATGTGCAAATGCATATGTTTGTGCATGTGTGTGTGTGTGAGAGAGAGCCTGAATCTGATGACAGGTATCTTCCTTCCTGGACTATTTTCCCCCTTACATATTGAGGCAAAGTCTGTCGAGGAACATGGAGCTCACCAGTTCCAACTAACAGAGCTAGGCAGCTTGCCCCAGGGATCCCCTCTCTCAGCCTCCAGAGTGCTAAGATTGCAGGCAGCTGCCATGGCTGCCCTGCCTTTACGTGGGAGGCTGGTGACCCTCATCTCCAGTACTCAGAGTAAAGGCAAGCAGTTTATCCGCTGAGCCATCACCGAGTCTCCTTAAAGTTTCTGTTTAAGGCTTTCTTGTTCTATTAATGGCCACATATTAGAAGGCCTCGTTGTGCTGGGCTCTTTTGACCTGGTTTAAATGTTTTGCTCTGTGCTTGTAGATTTAGGAAAGGGCGTTGAATATTTGTCAGAAGTGGCACTTGATTTTATTTTATCTTGGGATACAGAGTTTCATGTATCCCAAGCTGGCCTCAAACATACCACATAGCTAGAGTACACAGAGAAAAGAAATCTGTCTCAAAAACAGACAGTGGGGGGTGGGGGGGTGTGGCACACGCCTTTAATCCCAGCACTTGGGAGGCAGAGGCGGGCGGATCGCTGTGAGTTCGAGGCCAGCCTGGTCTACAAAGCGAGTCCAGGACAGCCAAGGCTAACACAGAGAAACCCTGTCTCGAAAAACCAAAAAACAAACAGACAGACAGACAAAAAAAAAATGTTGTTTCTAGAAAATAGAATTTATGAATAGAAAAGTTTTCATTATTTGTGTACATAAACTTTTCTTTTTTCTTTAAGACATGAGCTTAGAGCTGGGCACGGTGGAGCACGCCTGTAATCCCAGCACTCCAGGAAGCAGAGGCAGGAGGATCTCTGTGAGTTCGAGGCTACCCTGGTCTACAGAGTGAGTCCAGGACAGCCAAGGCTAACACAGAGAAACCCTGTCTGGAAAAACCAAACAACAACAACAAAAAACAAAACAAAACAAAGCAAAAGACAAGAGCTCAGAAAGCCCAGGCTGGCCTGGAACCCAATACTTGGTCAAGGATTACCTTGAGCTTGTGAGCGCTGGCATCGCAGATGTGAGTCACTACAAATCAGAGACTGTTAAGGTTGCCACCAGTTACAGGCCACATTGCTCACTAACAGGTTCACAGATTCTGCCCCACCCCTACCAGGGGAGGATTTCTGAGCTCTCTGGGGGAACTCTGGATCAACTGGAGAAAGTTTCCTAGCAATTTCCCTCTTCCCCCGTCACCCTACAGTCTGCCCACAAACCACAGTTGTAATTAGGGAGTTCCTAAAAGTGGGGTCTAGGAGATCAGATTGAGTTTGGGACTTGTCCTCCGCCCCCATGAGTAATGCCTCAGTTTCCTCTCCATAAAATGGGTATGATAACAGCCCCTCCAGGGCTAATAGAGCACAGTGCCTGAAGTCTGGGCGGTCCTGCCACAAATGTTAGGGCTTGTTGTCAGACAGAGTGGCACCTATCCCATTCTAGATGGACAGGTAGTGCCCTAGCCCAGCAGGCCAGCGGGCAGACCTTTAGCATCTGTAGCTCTTCCTACCTCTTACGCCTTGTATCTCAATCTTGCTGAACTTTGCTTGACCCTACAGGTGGCTTGGGAGATTAATGAGGTCATCTACAGGAAGTACTGAGACCGACCGAGCCCAGCATGGAGTTGACAGATAATAGATGGGGTTGAAGATGGAATGATGATTAACACAAAAATAGTTACCAAAGATAGCTAAAGGTTACACAGCACAGAGTGCAAACTGTCAGGCTCTGGGCAGCCACTAGCCTCCAGGCATTTTTCCGAATTGTTGGCCAGCATAGAAATGTCAAAAAGAATGCATGTACTCACTTCGTGTGTACACACACACACACATACACACACACAGGCAAAAGACCCATACACATAAAAGAATAATGGACTACATTGCATGACCCTCTCTCAAAAACAAAACAGAAACAAAAGCCAAGCTGTGTTGGAGGTGGATTATTTGTAATCCCTGAGCTCCAGAGGAAGGGGAAGGAGGGTTGAAAGGTCAAGGCCATGGGGCTAGGATTTATTTATTATGTATACAGTGTTCTGTCTGCATGTACAGAGGCACCAAATCTTATTACAGATGGTTGTGAGCCACCATGTGGTTTCTGGGAACTGAACTTAGGACCTTTGGAAAGGCAACCAGTGTTCTTAACTTCTGAGCCATCTCTCCAGCCCAAGGCTTAAACGTAAGCTGGGTGTAGTGGCTCACACCTGTGATCCCAGCACTCGGGAGGCAGAGGCAGGTGGATCTCTGTGAGTTTGAGGCCAGCCTGGTCTACAAAGTGAGTCCAGGACAGCTAAACAGCTAATGCTACTCAAAGAAACCCCATCTCAGAAAACCAAAATAATAATAATAATAATAATAATAATAATAATAATAATAATTTTATGGTACTGGAAAAGTGGCTCAGAGGTTAAGAACATCTGCTGCTCTCGCAGAGGACCCAGGATGTTGACTCACAACCATCCGTAATTCCAGTTGCAGGGAACCCAACACCTGCTGGCTTCTGCAGCCACTGTACTCACACTGCAAGTAAACCATTCATACACACAAAAGAAAAATAAGTAAAAAAGACATTCAGTGATGCAGTGGAAGTTTTTGGTTTCTTAAAAACCTCAGTTATGTTATGTTTTTGTTTTGATGCCAAGCATGGAATATGGGGCTGCTTTTAGTTCGTCCACAACTAATAAATGCCTCCTGTGTCTTGGACAGGGCCATGGCCTTTGGCCTTTGCCAGCTGCAGCTAGTTGAATTTGAGGACAGGGTATAAAGACCAGATCCCAGAGAGGGAGAAAGGATGAGTCAAGGAAGCTCCCAGAGAGAGGAGGACACTTTGAAGAGGTGCTCCAAGAAGGGATGCTCTCAGAGAGACTGCTTAAAGGGACACTCGGAGGGGGACGAAGGCTCCTGGTTCTTTCGCTGTTCGCTGGACTGCTGCCCACCCTGAAGACTGAGATTGGTATTCCCTCAAAGGACCCGATGACCCTGACCAGCTGGAAGCAGCTAAAGAGAACCCTGCTCCCTCTCCTCGCTAACCTTCTTTCTCTCCCGCCTAGTGTTGGGGAGCAGGGTTGGTGGCAGGGAGGTAGAGGTATAAGAAGCCAAATTAAAATAGATAATAAAAAACAACTCTAAAACAGTGAGGCTGGAGAGATGGTTCAATGGAAAGGGCGCCTGCTAATCTTCCAGAGGCTCTAGAGTTCGGTTCCCCCGCACTTTCATGGCAGCTCACAACTGTCTGTAACTCCACTTCCGGAGGAGGCGACACACTCACACAGACATGCATACAGGAAAAACATGATTTAAAAAATATTTTTGTGTAGGGGCTGAAGAGATGACTCAGCAGTTAAGAGCACTGGCTGTTCTTCCAGAGGACTCAGGTTCAATTCCCAGCACCCACATGACATCTTACAACTATCTGAAATTCCTGTTCCAGGGGATCTAAGCCCCACATAGACATGCATGCAGTCAAAACACGAAGGTACATAAAATAAAAGTAAATAAATTATATTTTAAATATTTAAGGCAATGATTGTGTATGTGTGTACGTGTGTGTGTGCACATTACATGTGGTAGGGGGGAGCCTGCTCCATGGCACACTTGGGACAATCAGAAGACAACTTTGGGAAGTTTGACCTTTCTTTTCGCCCTCACATGATTCAGGGGATTGACTTCAAACTCGCACGGCAAACACTTGACTGGATGAACCACCACACCAGATCTCAACGTACACTTTTCCATTTGACAGTGAAAAAAAAAGTGATATGCCTTTGTAGGCGTACTTTTTTTTTTTTTTTTTTTTTCGAGACAGGGTTTCCCTGTGTAGCCTTGGCTGTAGACCAGGCTGGCCTCGAACTCACAGCGACCCTCCTGCCTCTGCCTCCCGAGTGCTGGGATTAAAGGCGTGCACCACCATGCCTGGCTGTAGGCGTACTTTTAAACTTTTTTTTTTTTTTTTGGTTTTTCAAGACAGGGTTTCTCTGTGTAGCCTTGGCCATCCTGGACTCACTTTGTATACCAGGCTGGCCTCGAACTCACAGCGACCCGCCTGCCTCTGCCTCCCGAGTGTTGGGATTAAAGGCGTGCGCCACCACGCCCTGCTATTAAACTCTATTTTTATTTTGGTTTCTTATATCTCTTTCCCTCTTCTCCATCTCAATCCTTTTCAACACCCCAATGGCAGGGAGGAGAGAAAGAAGGTTAGTAGGGAGAGGGGGAGGAGTTTTCCTTATCTACTTTCTGCGGTTCAGGGTGGTCAGGTTCCCCGGGGGAAAGTCCAATCCTCCTTTCAGGGTATCTCCAGCATCTTCTTTTTTTTTTTTTTTTTTTTTGGGTTTTTCGAGACAGGGTTTCTCTGTGTAGCCTTGGCCATCCTGGACTCGCGCTGTAGACCAGGCTGGCCTCGAACTCACAGCGATCCACCTGCCTCTGCCTCCCGAGTGCTGGGATTAAAGGCGTGCGCCACCACGCCCGGCTTCTCCAGCATCTTCTTATCAAACTACATCAGCAACAACCTGGAGCAGCAGGGACGAGCAGCGGCATCCTTCTTCCTTCTCTGAGACCCCTCCCCCCATCTCTCTCTGGGCTCTTGCATTTATCCCTTCTCCAGAATCCTCGGAATTAAACCAGCTGCAGCTGGCAAAGACCACACCCTCCTCAGTCTGCAGGAGGCCAAGTAGGCTGCTGCTGTAGGCAAGCCTATATCCCACACCTGGGATTAGAAGAAAAATGTGTTTTACGATCTCATAAACCTAAAACCTCCATACCACGTCTTCAGCAGTAGCCATCCTTTGAATTGTGGTTTTTTCCTAGTGACTGAGGGATACTCGGATGACGCTGGGCAGCAGCAGTGAGTCAACTCCAGCAGCCTCTCACCTATTACGCAACTGGGCGGGGGGGGGGGGGGGGGGGGGGGGGGGGGGGGGATGGCGATAGAACTGATTCTAGACTGTGTACTGTGTTGCCAGTATTTGTTAAGGTGTGGGTATTCACAGCAGGGCGCTGTATTCTCAGCACTCAGGGAGGCAGAGGCGGGCAGATCTCTGTGAGTTCAAGGCCAGCCTGGCCTACAAAGGGAGTCCAGGACAGCCGAGACTACACAAAGAAACCCTGTCTCAAAACAAAACAAAACAAAACAAAAATTTAAAAAGATATGGATATTCATAAGATTACACAAGCTATTCGACTGGTCAGCACTTGGTTTTCAGATAGACATTGTGAGCCGGGCCGGCACAGTGGCACACGCCTGCAATCCCAGCACTTGGGAGGCAGAGGCAGGCGGATCTCTGTGAGTTCGAGGCCAGCCTGGTCCACAAAGCGAGTCCAGGACAACCAAGGCTACACAGAGAAACTCTGTCTCAAAAAACCAAACAAACAAACAAACAATCAAACAGAAAGGCATTATGTTAGATGACCTTGTCTGGCTGTCAGACACTGTTTGGAAGGTTAGGCTAAGCTATGACATTCAGGGAGTTAGTTGTGTTAAACGTGTTACTTGGTCTTATTTTCTTTTTCAAAGATAGGCTCGTTCCACACCAGCCTGGATATTGCTATGACAGCTCCTCAGGGTAACCTCAGACTTGTCAGCCTCCTACCTCCGCTACCTTATTAGTGGTATTTCTAGGCACGGACCACCACACCCACCTAAAAGGCATTTTGAGTAGTGATTTTTTTTTTCCCCTCTCACAGTGAATCCACGCAGAAGCACTTGCATGTCGAGGCTGGGCTCTGGGCAGTAAGTAGTTAATTGATGTGATAAGCTAGAGGCTGGCCAGCTCAGAAGGTGGAGGAGTGCAAAGGGCCCATCCACAGGAGCCCCAAGCAGAAACATGGCTGCCAAGCACAAGCAGCAAAGGGAGATTTTATAAGAGCCACGTGGTGATGCCCACCAGGCTGGGCGTCTGACATTCACTTTTCTTTTTTAAATGATTTGTTCATTTTTATTTCATGTGCATGGGTGTTTGTCTGCCTGTTTGTTTGGGTAAAGGTGTTGGATCCCTTAGAACTTGAGTTACAGGCAGTTGTGAGCTGTCATGTGGGTGCTGGGAATAGAACCCCGGTCCTCCGGAGGAGCAGTCAGTACTCTTTTTTTTTTTTTTTTTTTTTTGATTTTTCGAGACAGGGTTTCTCTGTGTAGCCTCGGCTGTCCTGGACTCACTTTGTAGACCAGGCTGGTTTCGAACTCACAGCGATCCACCTGCCTCTGCCTCCCAAGTGCTGGGATTAAAGGCGTGCGCCACCACGCCCGGCTTCAGTCAGTACTCTTAAGGGCTGAGCCATTTCCCTAGCCCATTTGTTTGTTTGTTTGTTTGTTTTTCAAGACAGGGTCTCTCTGTGTAGCCTTGGCTGTCCTGGGCTCTGTTTGTAGACCAGGCTGGCCTCGAACTCACAGAGATCCGCCTGCCTCTGCCTCTTGAGTGCTGGGATTATAGGTATGCGCCACAGTGCCTGGCTTCAGCACGTATCTTTCTAATGGAAAAATGAGAAGAAAGATATGGCCAAGAACACAGAACAACAAGATGCAGAGTTCGGCTCATAATGCCTAACGCAATTTGTTCCCAATACTTGGTTGCTAACAAAGTAAACTGTGAATTATTATTATTATTATTATTATTATTATTATTATTATTATTATTATTATTATTATGTGTGTGTGCATGGCGTTGGCTGGCTTGCACACTATATAGACCAGGCTAGCCTCATGCTGGGATTAAAGGCATGTGCTGCCACACCAAGCCGTCAGAAGACAACTTTCAGAAATCAGTTCTCGAGCCGGGCGTGGTGGCGCACGCCTTTAATCCCAGCACTCAGGAGGCAGAGGCAGGCGGATCCCTGTGAGTTCGAGGCCACCCTGGTCTACAAAGTGAGTCCAGGATGGCCAAGGCTACACAGAGAAACCCTGTCTCGAAAAAAAAAAAAAAATCCAGAAATGAGTTCTCTCTTTCCACGCTGGGTTCTGGGATTAAACTCAAATTGTCAGGTTTGTGCGGCTTTCCCCTTTACCTGATACGCCATCTTGCCATCCCTATGTAGGTCATTTCATTCTTTCTGCTCAGTTAACAAAAACAGCCCACCAAAACGTTGTGCACCAAGGAACAATTGGACGTTGGGAATTGACGATCCAGAAAGGATCCAAGTGCTGTGAGAGACAATGAGAGGGCTCGGGGTGCAGCTCGGAGGTGGTGGGTGATACAGGGAGACAAGAACTGTGAACCCAACATATCACAGCCGGTAGAGAAGTTATTCTGGAAAAAGTGATAGTCAAGGGTTGGGTGTGGAGGCAGAGGCAGGAGAATCTCTGTGAGTTCAAGCCAACCTGGTCAACTTATGAGTTCCAGCCAGTCAGGGCTGCATAGGGAGACCTGGCTCTCCTCTCTCTCTCTCTCTCTCTCCCCCTCTCTCTTTCTTTCTTTCTTACACACACACACACACACACACATACACACACACACACACACACACACACACACACACACACACAAAGTTAACTGAAAAGGCAGGAGGCCCGGGCATGGTGGCGCACGCCTTTAATCCCAGCACTCAGGAGGCAGAGGCAGGTGGATCTCCATGAGTTCGAGGCCAGCCTGGTCTACAAAGCAAGTCCAGGACAGCCAGGGCTACCCAGAGAAACACTGTCTCAAAAAACAAAACTAACACGAAAACCAAAAGCAGGAGGCATAAAGTGAAATGAAAGTGTCTGTCCCTCAGTCTCCAAAAAAAGGAAAACAGGACGAGTGTCCCAGACAAGGACAGCAGATGGAAGACACTATTCTCTCAACAGGATGTGAGAGCAGCCCCGCACTTCCCACAAAGGAGGAAAAGGCAGCTGAGAGACATCAACCATTCCTCACAGGCTGGGCAAGCGCCAGAGTGGGAGCCTGTACCGCCTACACCAGAGCTTCTCTTTGCTGCTGAGGCAGGTACCTCATAGTTTGCCTGCTCTCCCTAAGGGTCAGGTGAATGGAATGGGACGTGCAGATGCCTGCAATGCAGGAAGTTGAAATCTTAGCTTACCAAGTCTGCAGGCATGCTTTGATTCATGACTGACTGTCACTTTTGGAATGATGGCTATTTGGTGACAGAGCTTTTCAGTTCATGTCTAAGTGGGTATTCAGTTTACCTAATGTGATTCAAGAGCTATGTATACTGGGGACCTACTATGTGCTAGCCATGATGCCAGGCACTGCTAGAGTTACAAACTGGGTAAGGCAAGTTTCCAGGGATTAGCTAAAGAGAATTGTTAATTACTGACTGTCTGACTCGTGTGTGTGTGTGTGTGTGTGTGTGTGTGTGTGTGTGTGTGTGTGTGAGAGAGAGAGAGAGAGAGAGAGAGAGAGAGAGAGAGAGAGAGAAAGAGAAAAAGGGAGAGAGAGAGAGAGAGAGACTGTAGCACATGCTAGGCAAACGCTCCACAACTGAGTCAAATCCCCAGCCTGACATCTTTTTCAAATGCCAGAAATCTGACCGCTCAGGACTTTGGGTAACTAGTTGGAATACCCTCATCTTTTTAGCACTAGCCACATGTCCAATACTGCATGAAGTACCTCAGCATGGGTTCAAGCTGGCGTGACAGCTTTCTCTGGTATCCTTGGAGGTGTGATGCCGAGGCGAGAGCTGTGCTTGAACCAGAGAATCCAAGAGCAGCCTCAGCCACATAGTAAGAACAGAGAGAGAGAGAGAGAGAGAGATGGTTTGGTGGGTAAAGGCATTTGCAGCAAAGCCTGATGACCTGTGGCATTCTTTCCCTAGAACTCATGTAAACGTAGAAAGAGAACTGATTCCACAAAGTTGTCATATGACCATTCCACTCATGGCACAGGGGAGGCCCCCATCACAATGTAATAATAATAATAATAATAATAATAATAATAATAATAATAATAGTAAATAAGAATAATAAATGAAACCAATTTTTTGTTTATTTTTGAGACAGGGTTTCTCTGTGTAGCTTTGGCTATCCTGGACTTGCTTTGTTGTAGACCAGGATAGCCTCAAGTTAGCAGAAATCTGCCTGCCTCTGCCTCTGCCTCTGCCTCCCCAAGCGCTGGGATTACAGGCCACTGCACCTGGCAAAGAGTCATTTTGTCAAAAGCCCACGTGAATGTTCTCTGAGCTGTGCAGCCACGAGCACATCCCAACAAAAAGCAATTTGTGTTTTTAAAACCTCCCAGTCCAGTCAGGGAGTTGGCTTCTGGGGTAAAGGCACTTGATGCCAAGACCAATGACCTGAGTTCAGTCCCTGGGACCCATATAATGGAGGGAGAGATGCAGCTCTCATAAGCTGTCCTCTGACCTCCACGTACACATTCAGTAAACACGTAATAAAAAAAATAAAATCAAAATCAAAAATAGAGCTGGGCGTGGTGGTGCACGCCTTTAATCCCAGCACTCGGGAGGCAGAGGCAGGAGGATCGCTGTGAGTTCGAGGCCAGCCTGGTCTACAAAGTGAGTCCAGGATGGCCAAGGCTACACAGAGAGACCCTGTCTCAAAAAAAAAAAAAATCAAAAATAGAACCTTCAAACGCCAGGCCTGTTGACAGACATCTGAAATCTCAGCACACTAGAAGCTGAGGCAGGAGGATCCTGAGTTCAAGGACATCCTGGAAGGTATAGTAAGAATCTGTCTCAAGCTGGGCGTGGTGGCGCACGCCTTAAATTCCAGTACTTGAGAGGCAGAGGCAGGTGAATCGCCGTGAGTTCGAGGCCAGCCTAGTCTACAAAGTGAGACTAGAACTGCCAAGATAACACAGAGAAACCCTGTCTTGAAAAACTAAAAAACAAACAAACAAACAAACAAACAAACAAAACAATCTGTCTCAAAGCAAAGCAAAACAAAACCAAAAAACCCTGAAGCCCTATGATTGCAGGGGTGAAATGTGCTGTGGTATTAGGAACTGAACTGGCTAAGGCAGCCTGGGCAACAGAAGATACCCTTCCACTTCAAAAGTAAATAAACAATGACCACACACACACACACACACACACACACACACACACACACACACACACACACACCAGGGAAGTAAAAAAAACAAACCAAAAAATTTAAATAATATGCCTTGCCAGACAGAGGTGGAGTACACCTTTAATCCCAGCACTGGGGAGGTAGAGGCAAGTGGATCTCTATGAATTCAAGGCTAGTCTGGTCTATAGAACAAGTTCTAGGACAGCCAAGGCTACACAAAGAAACCCTGTCTCAAAACAGACAAGAAAACAAATAAAATAATGATGATGATGACAATAATGTGCTCTTGTAATTAGATCTGGTAAATCTCTAAAGGAAAAACCCATCTAAAACTTATTTTATCTTAGTACTGATGCAAAATTTATCATTTAATTAGTAACTAAAACTCAAACTCTTTGGTATTAAGACACATTACACATGGGCTAGAGAAATGTCTCAGAGGTTAAGAGCGTTGTCTGCTCTTCCAGAGGTCCTGAGTTCAATTCCCAGCAACTATATGGTGTCTCACAACCATCTATAGTGAGATCTGGTGCCCTCTTCTGATGGGCAGGCACACATGTGGGCAGAATACTGTATACATAAATTAATGAATCTTAAAAAAAAAAAAATAACGATGCATTGCACATTTTGTGTTTGTGTGTATGTCAGTTTGTCCTGTGCATGTGTGTACACCTGTGGGAGGGGGGCGGGGGAGGATTGCCTGCACCCTAATTGGCCAGAAGAGGACATCAGGTGTATGCCTCTACCAATCCCACTGTACTCCCTTAAATAGGCTTTTCACTGACCCCAGAGCTTGTTCTTTTTAGCTCTGCCCCCCACCCCCGACCTTTGCCCCGCAACACTGGGACTACAGGTACTCTCAGCTACATCTGGCTTTTTACATGGGTGCTGGAAACCCAAACAGAGAGACAGAGACAGAGAGAAAGAGACAGAGATAGACAGAGAAAGGAAGAGGGAAGGAAGGAAAAAGGAGGAAAGGAGGAGGGAGGGAGACTGGGATTAAAAACAAACAGGCAAAACAATACGAAATCAGGCTGGAGAGATGGCTCAAAGGTTAAGAGCACTGGCTGCTCTTCCAAAGTTCCTGAGTTCAATTCCCAGCAACCACGTGGTGGCTTACAACATCCTTAATGAGATCTGGTGCCCTCTTCTGGTATGCATGTGTACATGTGGGCAGAACGCTGTATACATAATAAAAAAGTAAATTTTTTTTTTTTTTTAATGGTTTTTCGAGACAGGGTTTCTCTATAGTCTTGGCTGTAGGCTGGCCTTGAACTCACAGCGATCCGCCTGCCTCTGCCTCCCGAGTGTGGGGATTAAAGGCGTGTGCCACCATGCCCGGCAAGTAAATCTTTTTTTAAAATTACAAAATCTACAGAGTAGGCAGCCATCAGCCCTGGGCTATATGACCATCCTCCTGTCTCCATGATTACTCCTGGCTTAGAGGAAGCAAGAATGTCACCTCCTCTGTCCTGATGTGGCACGGGTAAAATCTCTGCAACTAAGAAAGTGTCCAAGGCTGGAGAGATGGCTCAGAGGTTAAGAGCACTGACTGCTGTTCCAAAGGTCCTGAGTTCAATTCCCAGCAAACACATGGTGGCTCATAACCATCTATAATGAGATCTGGTGCCCTCTTCTGGTATGCATGTGGGCTATGGGTGTATGTGCAGACATATAAATCTTTAAAAAAAAAAAAAAAAAAAAAGGCCGGGCATGGTGGCGCACGCCTTTAATCCCAGCACTCGGGAGGCAGAGGCAGGCGGGTCTCTGTGAGTTCGAGGCCAGCCTGGTCGACAGAGTGAGTTCCAGGACAGTCAGGGCTACACAGAGAAACCCTGTCTCAATAAACAAACAAGACTGAGGCAAGTTCAAGTCCCGCACGGGCTAGAGCTCAAGACAAGTTAGACAACTTAGTGAGACACTGTCTCAAAATTAAAATAGGGCCAGGAGAGACGGCTTAGGAGTTAAAAAGCACTTGTTTTCAGCCATCTTGGTCTACATAGTGAGTTTCAGGCTGGTCAAGTTTGCACAGACCCAAAAAGAGAGGGGGAGGGAGACTATAGAAAAAGAACAGCTCCATTTCTCACGCATTTAATTTTTCTGTACACCAGCCTCCAAATCCCACCAAAACCTTAGTAAAGGAATGTTTTCAAGCAGGAAGAAGGCTTCTGGGTGTGGGAACCCCAGGTGCAGAATGGCGGATATGAGAGAGCAGAATACATGGGAACTGACTTGGCCAACTCAGGACCGCCCAAAGCCTAGGCCAGATTTGGGAGAGAGAGCTAAGGAGCAGCCTGCCATGTGCAAGAATCAATCTACTCCTGGAGGTGGTGGGTGGCCGGTGGCTGGCAGTGGAAATAAGGGCCAGGTGAAGGCAGATTTCCTCTCCCCGCCTCCCTCTCTCCCAGCAATTACATGGAGGTTTATTCTCTTGAGTGAGTAAACAGCACCGGAAAGAAGGACCACCCAACACAATTAGGGGTACCACACTAAAAGAGGGGCAGATGGGCTGTCATGCTGGAGAGAGCCAAGCCGGATATGGAGCAGTTTATGATAATGCTGCTCCCAACAACCCGCTTCTCATGGTCAGTGACCTTTCTGGCCGTTGGGTCCTGAACAAGTGAATTCATGGTCAATGACTCTCACCGCTCTGTACAGGGCTTTCAATTAGCCTAATTCCACCTTTTACCACTAAGCAGAAAGCCAAAGATGGTCAGATACAGGGTTTTCCTCCGTCAGAAGAGCCAGAGAGCAAACAACAAAGCAAACGTGGAAGGGAAGAACTAAGACAAAGAAAACGAAACTTTAGATTCCTTTTATTATTTATTTTTAATGTATGTATTTTTATTTTATGTGCGTTGGTGTTTTGCCTGCATGTACGTCTGTGTGAGGGTATCAGATCTTGGAGTTAGAGACAGCTGTAAGCAGCCATGTTGGTGCTGGAACTTGAACCTGGGTCATCTCTCCAGCCCCGAGGGAATCAGATCTCCCCAAAGCTGGAGTTGTAGGCATGGATGCAGGGAATCAAGTTTGGATCCTCTGTAAGAGCAGTTTGTGCTCTTAACCTCTGAGCCAACTCTTCACCATGGAAAATAAAACCTTAAAAACTATCAAGAAGGGGGCTGGAGAGATGGTTCAGTGCTTAAGAGCACTGGTTTCTCTTCCAGAGGTCTTGGGTTCGATTCCCAGCACCCACATGGCAGCTCACAACTGTCTGTAACTCCAGTCCCAGGGGACCCAACATGCTCACACAGATATACGTGTAGGCAAAACACCAATGCAAATAAAATAAATAAATGTTTTTTGTTTTGGTTTTTTTTTGAGACAGGATTTCACCAACCAAACAACAACAAAACAAAAGAAACAAATATTTAAAAATAAAACTAAATGAATGGGTTTGATTTTTTTTTTCCCCCTTCTCTTCCAATAATCCAAAACAGTACCCAAGGGAGCTATTTATTTTTATTCTAGTCATCCATTACGCCTATTTGTTTGTTCCTTAAATTAGTCCCATCATTTCATACTCACAATACCAAGGAAAAACACAGAAACAATTACAGTCAGCTGGACACAGGGCCAGTACAGTGACTCACATCCTGTCCACCTCTGAAGTCCAGCCCTGGCTCTCCATCAAAAAGCAGCATCGCTATTAAGAACCTGTCACTGGAAAAAAAAAAAAAAAAAAGAACCTGTCACTGGGGGGAGGGGGAGCTGGAGACATAGCTCAGTGGTTAAGAGCGTTGGCTGCTCTTCCCAAAGACCCAGGTTCAATCCCCATCACCCACATGACAGATCACAGCTACCTGTAACTCTGGGTCCAGATAATCCAACACCCTCCCACAGACATACCTGTAGGCATAACATCAAAGCAGAGTTTAAAAAGAAGAACCTGTCACTGCAGACAGCATCCTAGACAACTCCTCTCTCGTTTGAGAAGAGAGCCAATTACCTGCCAAGTGCATGGACAGGCTAACCTTCTCCTTGGCATTCATACACTGGCCATCGCACACAGACTCCACAGCCAGGAAGAAAGTGGAAAATTCCATACATCCTTACTTCACTTTTGGGGAGTGTGTGGGATTCAAGACAGGGTTTCTCTGTGTAGCCTTGGCTGTACTGGAACTCACCCTGTAGACCAGGCTGGCTTCAAACACTAAAGGTCGCCTGCCTCTGCTTCCTGACTGCTACTAGGATCAAAGGTGTGTGCTACCGCTGCCTCACTATTTTTTAAATTACACAAAAATTATACATCCATTGTGAAAAAAAATTAAAATGAGCTGGGCAGGGATTCCAGCGCACAGGTGGCTATAGCAGGAGGAGAAAGAGTTTGAGGCCAGCCTAGGATACACAGCAAAACGCTCTATCAATTAAAAACTTATATTAAGAAGTAGGGGCCGGGCAGTAGTGGCGCATGCCTTTATCCCAGCACTCAGGAGGCAGAGGCAGGCTGTGAGTTCGAGGCCAGCCTGGTCTACAAAGTGAGTCCAGGACAGCCAAGGCTACACAGAGAGACCCTGTCTTGAAAAACAAAAACAAAAAACAAAAAAAAAAGAAGAAGGAGGAGGAGGAGGAGGAGGAGCTGGGCTTTGATCTCAGCACTCAGGAGGCAGAGGTAGGTGGATTTCTGTGAGTTCAAGGCCAGCCTGGTCTATAAAGCAAGCTCCATGACAGCCAGACCTACACAGAGGAACCCTGTCTAGTGATGGGAAGGAGAAAGAAAGAAAGAAAGAAAGAAAGAAAGAAAGAAAGAAAGAAAGAAAGAAAGGATAGAAGGAAGGAAGGAAGAAGCCACTGGCCTACAGAGACTGCTCAGCAGTTAAGAGCACAGGGCTCTTCTAGAGGACCAGGGTTCGATTCCCAGCTCCCACATGGCAGCTCACAACTGTCTGTAACTTAAGGTTCAGCTGACCTGACACCCTTTTCCAGCCTCTTGCCTGCACCAGGCACACAGGTGGTGCACAGACATACACGCAGACAAAACACCCACACACATTTAAAAAAAAAAAAAAGAAAGAAAGAAAAGTAGGCTGCAGCTCAGTGGTTAGGATTGGCTTAGTATGTGTAAGGCCCCCTGTAGGGGTCCAGGCTTGTAGTCCCCATGCTGGGAAACAGAGAAAAGAAGCTCCTTGGGGCCAGTCGTGGTAGCACACACCTTTAATCCCAGCACTTTGGAGGCAGAGGCAGGCAGATCGCTGTGAGTTCGAGGCCAGCCTGGTCTACAAAGTGATTCCAGGACAGCTAAGGCTGCACAGAGAAACACTGTCTCGAAAAACCTAAAAAAAAAGAAAGAAAGAAAGAAAAAAAAAAAAAAGAAGCTCCTTGGGGTTTGCTTGCCACCAGTCTAGCCTAACTGGCAAACTCTAGATTTAGCAAGCAACCCTGCCTCTGAGAAAAAGATGGATGGCTCCTGAGTCCTCATGGACACACACACACACACATACACATGCTGATACACATACACACAAAAAGGTACAAAAATAATACTGACATATACGGACTAGAGCATTTGTGTAGCCAGCCAGCAAGCAATATACTAGGTTTTATGCATTTATGCTCACTGGGAATTTAGCTCCTTTGACCTACTTCTGAAAAATGGGACTGTCACTACCGGTATGAGAAAATAGACTTTGTGAAAGCGTAAATCATTTGCCCAATATGCAAACAGCTATGAAATGTTAGAGCTAGACGCCAAAAGGGACACACATATAGATGAGAGTGCAAGGAACATGGTGAAATGTGAGATGCATGATGTCACTTAGCTGTTGTCAGAGGTCAGAGATCAGAGGTCAAGGCTGGGGATGTAGCTCAGCTGGTAGAAGGCTTACTTTGACCTCTGCGCTGCACTCACCAGGCATAGAAGCCTGTATCGGGAATGCCAACAGTTTAGAGGTAGGGGAAGAAGTTGTCTGTGGCTTGTGAGTTCAAGGCCAGCTTATGCTAAAGGACATTCTGTAGCAAAATAAATAAATAAACTCTGGCTAGGCGGTGGTGGCACATGCCTTTCATCCCAGCACTTGGGAGGCAGAGGCAAGTGGATCGCTGTGAGTTCGAGGCCAGCCTGGTCTATAAAGCAAGTCCAGGACAAAACAAAACAAAACAAAACAACAACAACAACAACAACAACAACAAAAACCCTACCCTCTGTCTTTTAAAAAGTTAGAGGTCAAAAAAAAAAAAAAAAAAAGTTAGCAGTCAAAGGGACAGACGGATGCGAACTAGAACAGATTGAAGAAAGACAGAAATACCCTACTTCTTAGGAGCTGTGATGAAAAGCTTCACGTGGGCAGCTGGAGAACAGGCTCAGGGGTTAAGAGCACTTGCTATTCTTGCAGAGGACTCAGGTTCTATTCCCAGCACCCACATGGTAGCTCAGTCATCTGAAATTCCAGTTCTAAGGCCTCTGGGGATACTAGGCACCCATATGGTGTACAGACATACATGCAGACAAAAGACTCATTAAATGAGTAAAATAAATAACTCAAAAAATAAGAATAAAAAAGGTATAGAGGTAAGAGAAATATCCAGTACTTGCCAGTGATTTGGTGGTAGTGGTGGTGGTTTTTTGTTTTTTACTTGTTTGTTTGACACAAGGTTTCTCTGTGTAGCCTTGGCTGCCCTGGACTCATTTTGTAGGCCAGGCTGGTCTTGGACTCGAAGAAAGTTCCTGCCTCTGCTTCCTGAGTGCTGGGATTTTTTAAAATTTTATTTATTTATTATTATGTAAACAGTGTTCAGCCTGCATGTACACATGCAGGCCAGAAGAGGGCACCAGATCCCATTATAGATAGTTGTGAGCCACCATGTGGTTGCTGGGAATTGAACTCAGGTCCTCTGGAAGAGCAGTCAGTGTTCTTAACCTCTGAGCCATCTCGCCAGCCCCAGTGCTGGGATTAAAGGTGTGTGCCAACATGCCCAGCACTTGTTTGTCTTACTTTTTTTTTTTTTTTGGTTTTTCGAGACAGGGTTTCTCTATGTAGCCTTGGCTGTCCTGGACTCACTTTGTAGACCAGGCTGGCCTCAAACTCACAGTGATCCGCCTGCCTCTGCCTCCCGAGTGCTGGGATTAAAGGCGTGCGCCACCATGCCCGGCTTTGTCTCACTTATTTAAAACAAGGTCTCACTGTGTAGGCATGACTGGCCTGGAACTCTCAATGGAGACTTGGCTGGCCTTGAACTCCTAGAACACCACCTGCCTGCCTTTCAAGTGCTGGGATTGAAGATGTGCACCAGTGTACCCAGTTTTAATTTTGTTAGTGTGTGTGTGTGTGTGTGTGTGTGTGTGTGTGTGTGTGTAAATGATGACTCAGCATTTTTATTATAGCCTACTGAAATAGAAGGTGTGTTTTTTATTTTTATTTTTTGCTTATTGTTTTTCCAGACAGGATCTCACTATGCAGCCCCTTAGCTGTCCTGAAACTCACGATGTAGACCAGACTGGCAAAACAAACAAACAAACAAACAAAACCTCAGACCCACCTGCCTCTGCTAGGATCAAAGGGGTGTGTCACCACACCTGGCTAGTTTAAAAAAAAAAAAACTTTAAAAAAAAAAACTTTTACTTTACGTGTATGAGGGTTTGGCCAGCATTTATGGCTGTGCACCATGTGGTTGCAGTGCCCACAGAGGCCAGAAGGGGGCATTAGAGTGCCTGGGACTGGAGTAACTGTCAGCTGTGAGGCCCACGTGAGTGCCAAGAATTGATCATGGGTCCTTTGAAAGAGCAGCTCGTGAGCCGTATGGCCAGCATGAGACATAGGAGTTCAAAGCCCACCTTGGCTACAGAGCAAGTTCAAGATCAAGGTGGACTATATGAGGGCTCATCTTTTTTTTTTTTTTTTTAATTTATGTGCGTTGGTGTGAGGATGTCAGATCTTGGAGTTACAGACAGTTGTGAGCTGCCATGTGGATGCTGGGAATTGAACCCCAGCCTTTTGGAAGAGCAGGCAGTGCTCTTAACCACTGAGCCATCTCTCCAGCCTGAGGGCCCATCTTTTTAAAATGTATTTTATTTATTTATATATATGTACACTGTCTTCATGCACACCAAGAGGGCACCAGATTGTTCTGCAGATGGTTGTGAGTCACAATGTGGTTGCTGGGAATTGAACTCAGGACTTGTGGAAGAGCAGCAAGAGTTCTTTAGCGCTGAGTCATCTCTCCAGCCCCAGGGCCTGTCTTGAACAAACAGTGAAACTCTTTGTCTTGTAGTGCTGGGATTTAAACCCTAGGACTTAAACGTGCTTGCCAAGTGTGACTGGTTATCTTCGAGGAACAAATGAACCAATTCAAGCCAAATTAGAGTATGTGGACTTATTGACGTCCACATGCAGAGGGAGACAGAAAAGGGAGGGGTACAGAGAAAGAGAGAGAGGAGGGAGAAAATGCAGAAGGTGGAGACAGGGCGGGGCAGGGGGCGGGGCAGGGGCGGTGGGGGGGGGGAGGAGGAGGAACGGACCAAAATGTCTGGATTATACAGTGAAGCGCCTCTGGGGGAGAGCAAGGCCAGTCCTTAGGTTGGGAAGCTCAGGTGGGGACTGAGGGATGCTGAGAGTACCCAGAGGCCAGATCCGCTTTGGTTAAATTGCACCACAGCCGCTTGTCCAGGCTCTGAATCCCAACAAAGTGCCCTACAACTTGAGAGCACTCTTACACTTTGGAGGCTGAGACAGATGTACTGCCATGAGTTCAAGACCAGCCTGGGCTAGAGAGTTCTAGGTTAGCGTGATTCCATGCCTCTATAAACAGAATAAAAGAAAACTCCTCGGTGTGTGTGTGTGTGTGTGTGTGTGTGTTGTTAGCTATGACTGCAAACTACATTGTAGTGCATTGAGGAATTAGCATACTTTTCCTCCAAAGAGGCAGTCAGTATATATGGTTTTGAATTCATAGAGCTCCAACTGTCTGCCTTCCAAGTGCTCAGATTGAAGATGAACCCTACCAGGACAGCCAGGGCTGCACAGAGAAACTGTCTCAAACACACACACACACACACACACACACACGCACACACACACACACACACACACACACTTTATTCATTTGCTTAAAAACTGTCCAGAGAGCTAGCTACCTTAGGCCATTCTTGCACATGCACAGGGTACAGCAGAGAATGAAAAAAAAAAAACAAAAAACAAAAAACAAAAAACCACCTCATTTCATCAGAGGAAGATGGGGGCTCCCATATATGAGTGCATGAACAGTTATTATCCATGGAGGGAAAAATGGGATTTTGCTCTATAACTTCCTAGCCCTCAAGTCCTATATGTAGGTAGATTGGACCCTCCAAGTGCTGGGGTTGCAGGTGTGTGGCCGTGGCCTTTGAAAACGAAGTCTATTATTAGGGGGAAAGCAAAGCTGGGGTACCTGCCCTACTGGTAGAACCGGATCCACCACAAAGCCAATAAAAACATCACCCTGCCAGCTGCGGGCAGATAACAAAGAAAAGGCCAATGGGCTGTAGTGAGGGAGCTTAAGACAGCCTGTGCTGCGCTGAGGAGTTAATGTGTGGTAAAGGTGACACAGCACCGAGCCCTGGAGAGAGATTTGTCGCAGGTGCTGAGACAAACTAAGTCATCACAGGGAGGAGAAACCATACGGAAGAGACAGACTTCAAATGCCTTAAAGGCCGAAAAGTCAAAGTTAAAAATCATGAATATAAGAAAACGTAGGATGGCTGCTGAGATGGCGCAATGGGGAAAGGCCCCACCAACCTGGACCCATGCAGCGAAAGGAAAGAATACACCCCCACAGGCTGCCATCGGACCTCCACACTCAAGCCGTGGCACGCCTGTGAGGGTGTGCTTGCCAGCACCGGCAGCGCGGGCGCGAGCACACGTGTGTGCACACACACGATATAGCTGAAGAAAATGAGGCTGGACATGGTGGTGCCTACATTTACTCCCAGCAGTCTGGAAGTAAAAGCAAGTGGATTTCTGTGAGTTCAAGGCCAGGCTTACTACCTTGGATGTATATGAGGTCAGACTGAGTTTCATGAGACCCTACGACGGAATAAAAAACAAGAAGCGAACAAGAATAAACCCAATTTTGGGGTTATAAATGGGAGAGAAGAGAATAACTTAGTGCTGGATGTGGTACTTCACACCTGGAATCCCAGCACTCGGGAAGCTAAGACAGAAGGATTGCCTCAAGTTCAAGGCCGACCTGGGCTAGAAAGAAAGACCCTGTCTAGCACAGAACAAACAGGGTGAAGGGCGGGGGGCGGGGGTGCTGCACAGTGAGGAGCAGTGTCTAAATTCTGACACTAACACATTGTGACAGCATGCCCTAGTTTGCTCTCTGTTGCTGGGGTAAATACCAACAACAATTTGAGGAATTAAAGGCTTATTTTGTCTTGTAACCTCCAGGTTACAATCCCTCACTGAGAGAAATCAGGGCAGGAACTTGGAGGCATAAACGGGAGAAAAGATCATGGAAGAACAGAGTTTCGGCCTCCTCCTCCTCCCCCTCCTCATCCTCCTCCTCGTCTTCTGGTTTATCAAGACAAGTAGTTTCTCTGTGTAGCTCTGACTATCCTGGAACTTGCTCTAGAGATCAGACTTGAACTCAAAGATCTGCCTGCCTCTGATTCCTGAGTGCTAGGGTTACTGCCATGTGTCACCATGCCTGGCTTCGGAATACTTCTTATGTGTCCCAGACTGGCCTCAAATTTGTAATCTTAGCTAGGTGTGGCGGTGCACGCCTTTAATCCCAGCACTCAGGAGGCAGAGACAGGCGGATTGCTGTGAGTTCGAGGCCAGCCTGGTCTACAAAATGAGTCCAGGACAGCCAAGGCTATAGAGAGAAACCCTGTCTCAAACCCCTCCCCCCAAAAAAAAATCTGCAATCTTTTTGCCTCAGTCTCCATGGAGCTGGAACTAGAGATGTGTGCCACCAATCTGGTTAGGATTCTCTCTTTCTCTGTTACATCATCATTATTATTATTATTATTATTATTATTATTATTATTATTATTATTATTACTATTATTATTAATTACTATTACTACTACTACATGCATGTCTGCTTGCAAGGGCATATGTGTGTAGGTCAGAGGACAATTTATTTTGGTTTTTTGAGACAGGGTTTCTCTGCCTAACAAGAGCCTTGGCTGTCCTGGATTTACTTAGTAGACCAGGGTAGCCTCAGACTCACAGGGATCCACCTGCCTCTGCCTCCCGAGTATTAAGACTAAAGGCGTGCGCTGCCAGTGCCCGGCTTTCGCGTTTGTTGGTACTGACAGGCTTCATACTCTTCGGCCAGAATTACCATCACACAAAGGCTCATCCATCTAGTACAGCTAGCTCTAGGTGCCCAGTGACTTCATCAATTAGTTCTCCTGGTCCTGGCCCAATTCCCAGGACACTTCGAGAGCCTGGTTCAATCTGTGTATGTCAAGCATTATCCTGGATTAAACTTAACGTTCAGTCCCAAAATTTTTGCAATGGTGAGTAATTCAATGAGGGTGTTTCCTTTCTTTCTTTCTTTTTTCTGATTTCTTTTGTTCATTTATTACATATACACTTCTGTCTGTATGTACACCTGCACACCAGAAAAGGGCACCAGTTCTCACTATAGATGGTTACGAGCCACTACATGGTTGCTGGGAATTGAACTCAGGACCTCTGGAAGAGCAGACAGTGCTCTTAACCGCTGAGCCACCTCTCCAGCCCCAATGAGGGTGTTTTCCTCGGGGCTTTGACCCACTTGGGGCTGGCCACGTACTCCAACTCTGAGCTCTCGAGGGTTTCTCCCTTGAGTCTGCTTGGAGGCAGACACAGTGGCGTGAGAACACTGGACAGCGGCGGCCTTCTCTTTCCCCATCTTTAAGTCAGTTCGAGCCACAAGGATCATTCTGTAGGGCTGGAGAGATGGCTCAGTGGTGAAGAGCATCGCCTGCTCTTCCGAGGGTCCCTAGTTCAATCCCCAGCAACCGCATGGTAGCTCACAACCATCTATAATGAAATCTGATGCCCTCTTCTGGCCTGCAGGTGTACATGCAGGCAGAACTTTGTATACACAATAAATAAATGTTTTTTTAAAAAAAGGAGGGAGGGAGGAATGGGAGGATACAAGGGATGGGATAACAATTGAGATGTAATATGAATAAATTAATAAAATATATTTTTAAAAAAGAATCATTTTGTATTCCCCACTCTCTCCCAAGATGCTTGCTTCTGTTCCCATCTCTGGGTCTCTATTTGTCTCACTTGTTGAGTTCTGGGGAGACATCCCAAGGTGGCTCCGGAGACCCCTGCCCAGGCACAATGCCACAAGCAACTCCAGCAGCCAAGCTGAGTGTACCAGGATGAGCCAAATACACCAGAACCAAGACCTTGGAGAGCATCTGACACAGTACTCACTCATACCTCGTGGCTGTCCACTCCCGAACAAGGGTGCGTCTGTCTTTGCATGCTGGGATTGAAGGCATCGAACACCACCCTTAGCTGGCTCTTGATATTGTCCAAACTGGATCTTAAACTCCTGGGCTCAAGTGAGCCTCACACTTCAGCTTCTTTGGTAGCGACGACAAATGAGGGCAAACTGTGCCTGGTGTGATAGTTTCTGTGAGTTTTTGTGTGTGAGACGTATTCCTGCCAGGCATGGTGGCACATGCCTTTAATCCCAGCACTTGGGAGGCAGAGGCAGGCAGATCTTTTTGAGTTTGAGGCCAGCATGGTCTACAAAGGGAGTCCAGGGCAGGCTAGTACTACAAGAAAAACCCTGTCTCAAAAAAAAAAAACAAAAAAAAACAAAAAAAAAAAAGGATTTGTAGCATGGTGGCGCACTAGGGAGGCAGAGGCAGGTGGATCAATTTGAGTTCGAGGCTAGCCTGGTCTACAAAGCAAGTCCAGCATAGCCAAGGCTACACAGAGAGACCCTGTCTCGAAAAACAAAACAAAAAAGTATTCCTTATAGAACCTTGCAGTCTATCCTGAGCCGTATTCCACCCCTCATATAAGAGTTTGGATGATAAACTAATATCTAAAGTGAGTTATGGCCAGCATGGTGGCCCAGACAATTAATCTCAGCACCCAGGAAGCAAAGGCAAAATGGATCTCTATGAGTTCAAGACTGGCCTGGTCTACAAAATGTTTCAGGTCAGCCAGGGCCACAAAATGAGACTGTCTCAAAAAACAAAGAACAAACAAACAAACAAAGAAACAACGCCCCCCAAAACAAAACACCCACTAAAAAGAAATCATGAAATAAATATAGTAATTATAATTGTCAACATTTAATACCAGGCTATACACCTGCTAATAGAAGCTGTAACCTTTTAGGAGAATGTATGTGTGTGTGTGTTGTGTATAATATAAATGTATATATACGTATTAACTGAGCAAAGGCAGATTTATTAAGGAAAAGTGAAAAAAGAAGGAACTTCCAAAAGTGAGACAGGCCAGCCTCGTCTGCAAACTGAGTCCAGGACAACCAAGGCTACACAGAGAAACCCTGTCTCACAAAAGGCAAACAAAAACAAAAACCAGAAACCAAACAAACAAAAACTTCCAGGGGCTGGAAAGATGGCTCAGTGGTTAAGAGCACTGTCTGCTCTTCCAAAGGTCCTGAGTTCAATTCCCGGAAACCACATGGTGTCTCACAGCCATCTATAATGAGATCTGGTGCCCTCTTCAGGTGTGCAGGTGTACATGCAGGCAGAACACTGTATACATAATAAATATATATATTTTTTTTTTTTTTTGGTTTTTCGAGACAGGGTTTCTCTGTGTAGCCTTGGCTGTCCTGGACTCACTTTGTAGACCAGGCTGGCCTCGAACTCACAGCGATCCACCTGCCTCTGCCTCCCGAGTGCTGGGACTAAAGGCGTGCGCCACCACGCCCGGCCATAATAAATATTTTTAATAAAATCTGTGTGTGTGTGTGTGTGTGTGTGTGTGTGTGTGTGTGTTCCAGCGTGCTCGAGGCTTGAGACAAGATCTTGCTTTGTAGCCCACACTAACCTTGAATTTGTGATCCTCCTGCCTCAGCCTTCCTAATGCTTTGATAACAGGATACCTCAAATATATACTTTGATGAAATCGGAAAACATCTCTACAAAGGATGATCGCATGGGACTGGGGCTGTAGCTCAGTCGGTGGCAGTGCTTGCCTAGCATGCTTACGGGTCTGATTTAATTGTCTTCTCCTCCATTTGGTCTTGAGTGTGGCAAAGAGCTGCAGGGTAAGAGTAAGGGTCGGGCTGGGGAGGAGGCACAGCAGGGAAAGCATTGCAGCGAAAGAGTAAAATGTACAAAGCTGCATCTAATTGCAAATGCTTCAAATGAGGCTGTAATAGAAATATTTTTTTCATTTTTTAAAAGGAGCCTAACTTGTTTATATTGTAGTTTATAACTCACAAGTAGTGAGTATTTGATATTGTAATTTTACTACTTTATCATGGTCATTGCATATTTTATCATATTTGGCTTAGATGGCTTCATGAATTTTGATAAATGGTTCAGCTGATCCTTCACGCAGAATTTCTCGTACAGGCTGCACGAGAGCGTTTCCAGATGAGTCATGACATCCTTGGATCATTGTGGATCGATCGATCACACTGCACCTGATGTTCAGATGTTTTTCTCACATAAATAAATTTATTTAAATTTAAAAAAAAAAAAAAAAAAGTACTGAAGCCAGAGTTCAGGTCCCAGGCTCCAGCTGGAGGTGGCTGCTGGCTTCTGTAACCCCAGTGCTGTGGAGTGGAGAGGCAGATCCAAGGGGCTGTCTGTGAGAGAATTTGTCTGGAAAGGAAAAGTGAATGACAGCTTTGAGCTCCATACTCAGGCCCCACACCGTTAAAGTGCTGAACCAACTACTGGAAGTTGTCCTTTGACCTCCACATGTGCACAGGTAAGGCCTAAATAAATGAATGTAATATTTCATTAGGGTTTTCTTTGTAGGATCCTGGGTAAGACTCCTAAAAAGCAAAACAAAACAAAATCATAGAATAAAAAAGAACTTAAAAGCTGGGCATGGTGGCACATGCCTTTAATCCCAGCACTTGAGAGGCAGAGGCAGGCAGATCCCTTGAGTTCCAGGCCAGCCTGGTCTACAAAGTGAGTCCAGGACAGCCAAGGCTAATACAGGGAGACCTGTCTCAGGAAAACAAAAAACAAAAAAAACAAAAAAGAATTTAACGTTTTCCTGACAGGGAAAAAAAATATCTGATGTCACTCTCTGACCTCTTCAGATGTAAAATTATCCTTGGCTGTTCTAGAACTCACTCTGTAGACAGGACTGGCTCTGCCTCCTGAGTGCTGGGATAAAAGGCATGTGCCATCATCACCACCACCACCACCTGGCCTTTTCCCCCTGCACATATGTCTGTGTAGTATGTGTCTGGTGCCTATGTAGTTCAAAAGAGGACATTAGATCCCCTAGAAGTGGAATTACAGAAGGTTATTAGCAACCAAGTGGGTGCTGGGAATTACACCTGGGTCCTCTGCAAGAGCAGCCAGTGCTATTAACCGCTGAGCCACCTCTCCAGCCACTAGCCATTTAATTGTGTGTGGGTGTGCACATGTGTGGGTGCAGGAGTATATGGAGAAAGAGGCTAACAAGTTGCAGGAGTTAGTTCTCGCTACCATGTGGGTCCTGGAGAGGCTGCTGGCCCTGTACAGGTGTGCCCACATGCATCATACACAAGAACAGTAAAACAACCATAACAACTACTTAAGGAACTTAGTAATAATAGTGCGAAGCTAGAAAGATTAAGCCTCAGAGTCAAAATTGCTTCTTTTCAATCTTTATTAGCTACTCTGCCAGCTCACAACACCCTTACACATGCTGTATATCAACCAGAAGACAGTTAAGAGCACATGAAGAATACAAAATAAATAAAGCAATAAGAAACACTTTTTTAAAAAACAAGAGACAAAAAAGTGATCAGAGTTGCTTTCTGACTTTTCTTGGAGAAGCTGCTGCATTCCCTTTCCCTGTCTTTGAGCTTTGGGGGCATCAGGGGAAGGGGGAGGAGGAGGGAGAGAGGAGAAGACACAGACTTGAACAGATCCCCATGTTATCCTGGGCCTCTCACTGGAAAAGACTGTCAAGAAGATGAAACAGCCAGCTACAGTACGGAGAGCCTTTAACACATGCACTTAAGCGGGAAGTGCAGGGGACCTCTGCGGTCCAGGCTTGCTAGTTTATGGAACCAATTTTTTTTTTCACCATCCCTCCCTCGTCCTGAAGTCAGAGGGCCTGGCTGGCAGCAGTCACTTTGAGACAAGCCTCAAAGATGGACAGACCTTCTTAATCACATAAGCCTTTTGGGGTCTATTTTCTCCAGGTGAACCAGAGGTTTGAGCTGCTCTGCAAAGTTCCTCATGTCATCAGAGACCATGTCCTGCCCAGCTGGCGCGACAACGCTTAACTCCACGAGATAGGAGAGCGACAGGGCCTCTGTGCTGTCGGTGTTCCCTGGGACCAGGATTCGGAAGATCTTATACACCACAATCTTCATGATGCCCTTCCGGAACAGGTGTCCTTTGGCGACAAACTCGTGGTCCATGCGGAAGCCCATCTCCATCAGGAAGTCTGTGAGGTTCTCGGACGTGGCGATGTCCACGCAGTTGCGCACCAGGGCGTGGCGGTTCTTGTCTCCCATTTCGGGCTGTCCCAGGTACCGCAGATGCCAGGGTGCCCCGGCCCTGTCCATGGAGCGACGGGCCCTCAGGATGAACGGGCTGGCTTGCTGGCCCTTAAGAAGGAATACCATCTCGTGATCGAGGAAAGTCTCAGGCTCCATGTTGTCACACAAACCACGAAGGCGATGGATGAGACTTTCCAAACTGTGGTCTAAAACACTTCCTGAAGAGGTGAGAACACAGGGAGTACAGGATTCCATCTCACTGTGCAACTAGCAAAAGACACACACGCACACACTAAATATTTCTCTGCTTTGTCCCATAGGAACAACCCATGGGATTCTATTTATTTAAAACTCACCATATGTAGTTATTCACGTAAAAGCATGCACGCATGGTGGCAGCAAGCATACGAGAACGTGACGGCACATGTACGTTGGTCAGAAGATAACTTGCCAGGCTTGGTTCCCTCCTTCCAGCCGTGGGTCCCACGGAGTGAACTCAGGCTGTCAGGTTTGGCAGCAAGTGTGTGCACTGGTTTGAATGAGAGCAGCCCCATAGGCTCCCACATGAGAACGAAGGTCTAGGCCCTAGTGGCAGATTGTTTGGGAAGGAGTGGGAGGAACGTCCTTTTTGGAAGGCGTATGTGGAGTAGGCTTTGCGTTTTCAGAAGTCTCTCTTTCTCTGCCAGTGCATCAGGAGGCAGCTCTCGGCCTCTGCTCCAGCACCTGCCTGCCGCCTTATTCCTCACCTCGATGATCATGAACCGACCCTCCGAACCTGTAGGCAAGCCCCCAGTATCTGCTTACTTTCTAAGAGCTGCCTTGGTCATGGTGTCAAGCAATAATACAACCTCGACTAAGACACACCCTTACCCTCCCAGCTGTCTCATTGGCCTACAGCCAGTCTTCCTTCTTTCTTTTAAAAAATTCTATCTTTTGTGTAGCTTTGGCTGTCCTGGAACTCCCTCTATAGAACAGACTAGCCTCGAACTCAGAGATCCACCTTCCTCCGCTGGGACCAAAGGTGTGCGCCACCACGCCCAGCTTCTTTCCTGAAGTAGAATTGTTCCATAAAAGGAAGATTTCCTGGAAATAAATCATTGGAGCCAGGTGCTGATCAGTGGCAGAGGATTGACCAAAGCAGAAGAGAGTGGCTGCAAGGTGGGAGAGTTCTAATGCACAAGGCTCTAGGTGCAATTCCTAGCACTACAAAAATTAAATTAAATTAAACAACAAAACAGAGCCAGGCACAGTGGTGCACGCCTTTAATTCCAACACTCGGGAGGCAGAGGCAGACAGATGGCTGTTGAGTTTGAGGCCAGCCTAGTCTACAAAGTGAGTCCAGGACAGCCAGGGCTACACAGAAAAACCCTGTCTTGAAAAAACAAAATGAAAGCCGGGCGTGGTGGCGCACGCCTTTAATCCCAGCACTCGGGAGGCAGAGGCAGGCGGATCGCTGTGAGTTCGAGGCCAGCCTGGTCTACAAAGTGAGTCCAGGATGGCCAAGGCTACACAGAGAAACCCTGTCTCGAAAAAACCAAAAAAAAAAAAAAAAAAAAAAAAAAAAAAAAGAAAAAACAAAATGAGCAGCGCATGGTGGTGGACGCCTTTAATCTCAGCACTCAGGAGGCAGAGGCAGGAGGATCACTGTGAGTTCGAGGCCAGCCTGGTCTACAAAGCAAGCCCAGGATAGCCAAGGATACACAGAGAAACTCTGTCTCAAAAACCAACAAAACAAAAAAACCAAAAAGCCAAACTCCACCACCAACAAAACAGTATCGTTCTATTTAGCCAGGCATGATGCGCTCAGGAGGCAGAGGCAGCAGAACCACTGGAAACTCAAGGACTGGAAATGGCTTAGTGCTCAAGTGTTTGAACTGCTCTTGTAGGAGACCAGGGCTCAGTTCTACACACAAGTGGCTTCCAACTGCCCAACTCAAATGCCAAGGATCCATACCTTCAGCCTCACACGCACACACCACACCCTGACACACATGCAGATACCCTGACACACACGCACACACTACACCCACACATACATGCACACATAATTAAAAAGAATTTTTAAAATCTAAACACACAAACACACACAAACCCCAACCCCAAAATAAGTAAGAAGAGAAAAGAAAATTGTTCAACCCCCAAAAGTAAATGTTTGCTCAGGAACATTTTGAGGGGCCAATGAGAAGAGGTGTTTGCTTGCTGCCAAGCCGACGACCTAAGTTCAACCCTAGGTAGCCACATAATGAACGGCAAGAACCAATTCCCACATGTATGTTCCCTGACCTCTACAGGTATGTTGTGGCATGCATGATAAGTAAAAAAATTAAAGACCGCCCAAATAATTCATCAGCTAAGACACTTTCTGCTAAACCTGAGGACTTGAGTTCGGTTCCCCAGGATCCACACAGCAGTAGAAAAATGACCAGATGGGCACACATACACTATAAAAAAAATCTTTAAAAAAACAAGATTTATTATTTATTATGTATACAGTGCTCTGCCTGCATGACAGAAGAGGGCATTAGATCACATTATAGATGGTTGTGAGCCACCATGTGGTTACTGGGAACTGAACTCAGGACCTTTGGAAGAACAGCAGAACAGTCAGTGCTCTTCGCCTCTGAGCCGTCTCTCTAGGCCCCCAAAACAAAATCTTTTTTTTTTTTTTTTTTTTTTTTTTTTTTTTGGTTTTTCGAGACAGGGTTTCTCTGTGTAGCCTTGGCCATCCTGGACTCACTTTGTAGACCAGGCTGGCCTCGAACTCACAGCGATCCGCCTGCCTCTGCCTCCCGAGTGCTGGGATTAAAGGCGTGCGCCACCACGCCCGGCTCAAAACAAAATCTTAATGCTTAAATTTGTCCACTAAATGTGTCCTGTGATCTCCTAAAATCAGCACTAGTCTCTGAGTCTTGTGTTATCACTGGGCCTTCACCTCTGTCTTCTGGTCTGTAGGACAGAGCTAATAAAAATAAAAAATAGCATGCGCTGTTACAAGATTCAAGTAAAGCCAGAAATGAAGGCGCTCCCCTCTGATGCTAGTACCAGGAGGCAGAGGCAGGTGGATCTCTGTGAGTTCGAGGCCAGCCTGGTCTACAAAGTGAGTCCAGGATAGCAAGAGCTACACAGAGAAACCTTGTCTGGAAAACAGACAAACACAGAATAGAGATTCAGAAACATGAACGCAACAGTGTCTGTAATCCTAGCAAATAGGGAGTCCACAGCAGGGCCTGCCTGGGCTATACTGCAAATTCAAGACCGGCCTAAATGAGATGCTCTCAAAATGATTAAAAGGGGCTATGATGTAACTCAGTGGCAGGTCACTTGCCTTGCATGCTCAAGGCCATAGGTTCAATACTCAAAACAAAAACTTCAGACCCCAAAAATCTATTTTTTTTTTTTAAAAAAAGCAGAGTCTTATCTAATACGGCTTAGGAATGCAAAACTCACTATGTAGCCCAGGTTAGCCTTGATTCACAGCAATTCTCATGTCTCTACATCCCAACTCTTGGGATTGCCGGCATGAACTATCACAGAGAGTTCATTGTAACTTTTGTTTTTGTTTTTCGAGACAGGGTTTCTCTGTGTAGTCTTGGCCGTCCTGGACTCACTCTGTAGACCAGGCTGGCCTCAAACTCACAGAGATCCACCTGCCTCTGCCTGGTCTACAAAGTGAGTCTAGGACAGCCAAGGCTACACAGAGAAACTCTGTCTCGAAAAAACACAACAAAACAAAACAAAACAAAAACAACAAAAAGAAAAACACAACAAAACAAAAAAGTTTTACTAAGCAATTGTTCAGCAATCCCACCCCTGGTTACTTATCCAGTAGAAAAGGAAAGCGAGAAGTAAGTGGATCACTGTGAGTTCAAAACCAGCCTGGTCTACAAAGCAAGTCCAGGACAGTAAAGGCTACACAGAGAAACCTTGTCTCACTGCTGGGCATGATGGCGCACACCTTTAATCCCAGCACTCAGGAGGCAGAGGCAGGTGGATTGCTGTGAGGTTGAGGCCAGCCTGGTCTACAAAGAGTCTGGGACAGCCAAGACTATACAGAGAAACCCTGTCTCAGGGAAAACAAACAAACAAACAAACAAACAACAACAACAAAAGAAGAAGAAGAAGAAGAAGAAAGAAAGGGAATGTGAACCTGCAGAATAAAAGAACCCACTGCAGAGCCAGGCGTGGTGCACGCCTTTAATCCCAGCACTCGGGAGGCAGAGGCAGGCAGATCGCTGTGAGTTCGAGGCCAGCCTGGTCTACAAAGTGAGTCCAGGATGGCCAAGGCTACACAGAGAAACCCTGTCTTGAAAAACCAAAACCAAAAACAAACAAACAAACAAAGAACCCACTGCAGCTGCTTTCATTGTTGCCAGAAACTGGAGTTAGACCAGATGCCCAGCCCAACAGTACTGGGATAGGTAAGCGCACTGTGATGTGCCCATCTATAAATCTGTATCGGCATGAGGGGGGCTACCGAGCAACAAAAAGCAGGAACTTACTGACAAACACACTGATAAGAATAAACAATGAAATAATACTAATTCTTTTTTTTTCTCTTCAGGTTTTCGAGACAGGGTCTGTCTGTGTAGCCTTGGCTGTCCTGGACTCACTTTGTAGGCCAGGCTGGCCTCGAACTCACAGCAATCTGCTTGCCTCTGCCTCCTGAGTGCTGGATTAAAGGCATCACCGCCCGGCCTGAGACTTTGTTTCCCAAAAACAATATAAATTAATTCTGACAAGGACATAACTCTGTCAAGGCCAACAGTGCTAGAGGAAATAATCCAGCCACAGAACCGGTCACCTCACTTACATGAGGCACTAACCCATCAGTAGGGGACACAAAGTGGGAAGGGAATTAGTGAGGGCCAGGAGAGAGGGGGAATCGGTGTTTAATAAATACAGAGTTTTAATTTTTCAAGATGAAAGACAATAAATGAAGCCTGGCAGTGGATGGCACACACCTGTAATCCTAGTGCTCTGAGTTCGAGGCCAGCCTGGTCTACGGAGGGGGAGTTCTAGGATAGCCAGGGCTACACAGAGAAACCCTGTCTAGAGAAACCAAAAAGAAAAGAGGGAGGGAGAGAGGGAGTCAGAGGGAGAAAGAGAGAGAGAGAGAAAGAGAATATAACCAAGTGTTGCACACACCTGTTACCCCAGGCACTTGAGGCCACCTCGGTCTACATGTGAGTCTCTGGACACTGAGCCACCTTCCCGCCCATCCCCTTTTAAACATAATTACTTACCGCATGACAGGAACCATGAGGCTGCCTCTATGTCATCTCTACCTACTCTGACCAGAAAAAAAAACAAAAAACAAAACCCAAAAACTTGGTACTCACTTACCCTGCAGGAGGTACTCCATCATGTTGATGGTGCCCCCGGTGACGGGCATCATGGTGACTGGTGGTGCCTCCATGATGCCTCTAACGAGGTTCCGGACCACAGAACTGGAAACAGATCTTCCAATCGGGTAAGTTCGGGATCCACCTGGAAGAGTCACACTTGTCCATACACTGGAGCGGAGAAGGTGTGGCCCAGCGGATCTGCAGTGGCACAGGCCTTGAAATCAAGAGTCCTTCATTCATAACGTTGAACATCTGCTTAAGCGACCAGTTCCCAGAAAGGATGACACAGCAACAAAAGAGCTCTGGCCACGGTGATACCGCAAAACTATCTAGTCTCAAGGTCGGAGCTCTCTCAGAGTTTTCTATGTAATCTTGAGGCAGCTGTGCAAGCTCTTGCTCTGGAACCTACTGTCCTTTTAAAAGACCAGGGCATTAGCCGGGCATGGTGGTGGGCATGGTGGCGCACGCCTTTAATCCCAGCACTCGGGAGGCAGAGGCAGGCGGATCGCTGTGAGTTCAAGGCCAGCCTGGTCTACAAAGTGAGTCCAGGACGGCCAAGGCTACACAGAGAAACCCTGTCTCGAAAAACCAAAAAAAAAAAAAAAAAAAAAAAAAAAAAAAAAGACCAGGGCATTAGCCGGGCATGGTGGCACACACCTTTAGTCCCAGCACTTAGGAGGCAGAGGCAGGTGGATCGCTGTGAGTTCGAGGCCAGCCTGGTCTACAAAGTGAGTCCAGGACAGTCAAGGCTAACACAGAGAGACTCTGTCTCGAAAAACAAAACAAAAACAAAGACCCAGGGCATTTAACCACACAGCTCCCCTCTCCCCACAAGCTATGTGGCTCAAATTAAACCTACCGACATACAACTAAGTTTTTCAAAGGTGAAATCACGTTGGGCTACAGAGAGGCTTCGTTTCTTTTTTTGGTGTTTCTAGACAGGGTTTCTATGTGTAATTGCTCTGGCTGTCCTGGAACTCGCTCTGTAGACCTGGCTGGCCTCGAACTCACGGACATCAGCCTGTCTCCGTCTCCCAAGTGCTGGGATTAAAGGCGGCGTGCGCCACCACCTCCCGGCTTGAGGCTCCGTTTCTAAATATAAAGAAATAAAAGCCGGCCGTGTTGGGAATACATCTGTAATGCCAACACTCGGGAGCAAGAGTTAGGAAAACGGCTGCAAGTCTGAGGCCAGAATGGTCTATATAGCAAATTCCGGCCAACTAGGACACCACAGTGTGACCCTCTCAAAACCCCCAAAACAAAAGATCTGAAAGTGATCTAAGCAGTATCTGGAGGCCGTGGGGCATCTTGGCCCCAGGGCATACCGGAAATCAGACCAGAACTGGATTCTGCCTTTCTGAAAACGCCTTTCTTTTTTTATTATTTATTATTTTATTTATTTATTTATTTATTTATTTATTTTGAGACAGGGTTTCTCTGTGTAGCCTTGGCTGTCCTGCACTTACATTGTAGACCAGGCTGGCCTCGAACTCACAGCGATCCGCCTGCCTCTGCCTCCCGAGTGCTGGGATTAAAGGCGTGCGCCACCACGCCCAGCTATTATTTTATTTTTATTCTTTTTGTTTGTTTGTTTTTGGCTTTTTTGAGACAGGGTCTCTCTGTGTAGCCTTGGCTGTCCTGGGCTTGATTTGCAGACCAGGCTGGCCTCGCTGAAAACGCCTTTTCAAACGAGTCCGGCGGGGAAGATGAAGTGAACGTGATGGAGCCGTCCCTCCCACGCGGGATCCGGGACACGTGTGCACTTACTCTAGTAACCCACCTCCGTTCACGCAACAGAACCCTGCAAGGGTGTACTTGAATCCACGCGTGCGCTCCCGCAATCTGCGCCCCCAAAACGCACAGATCCCGCCAGCTGAGATCCAGTCAAACAGCTAAACAGACTCCTTTCCGCACTTCCGGTAGGAAGCTGACGGACAGGAAACTTCTCCACTGCAGGCCCTGGAAGTACGGGTGCCGAGAGAGCAAGGAACGCGACCGCCTTCTGGCACCCGAGTGCAAGCGCGCATGTGCTCAATGCGGCGCTGCGGCTCGCGCAATGGGGTCCTATTCTAGAGTGGTGCACTCTGTTAACTGCAGAGCTTTACGTCATAGGGCAGCTCTAGGATAAGTTTTCCGGCTTCGGTGACCTGGATGTTTTGATCAGATCTCTTGAAACTGATTGGATACAATATTTAAATCTTGAAGTCAGCCATTGGGGGGAGCGAGGAGGGAAAGAATGAAAAAGAAGGCGAGTATGTTATTAATTTGAAGTACTAAGCACAGCGTTGTTCAGTATAGACCTCAGCAGTAGCACTTAGTAGTTTGTGTGCTTTTAAGAGCCTGGAGCAACAACCCAGTGCTAGAGCCTTGCCTGACATGTGCAAGGCCACAAGTTTAGTACGAAACAACAGCAAACTCGTTCAATCGACTGTGCATACTATGATTTTAAATACTCGGGACCGGGCACAGTCCGAATCTGAGACCCTCAAGAGGCTGCGGTAAGGATCTCTCCAGCGGAACCATTCAAGGTTTAAAGAACACTGAGTGAGACATTTCAAAAACTAAATAAGAGCTGGAGAGATGGCTCGGCGGTTCAGAGCGCCCGCTGCTCTCGCACAGGTCCCCAACACCGCACAGAGTGGCTAACAACCATTTGTAATCGCCCTTCCAAGGGATCCATTCTCTCTTCTGACCTCCTCGGGCACTGCCTCCATGTGCCACACATACACACAATGCTTGCAAAGCACTCATAACGCATAAAATATAAATAAATAAATAAGGGCTGAGTGGACGCCTAAGCAGTTAAGAGCATTCCATTCGCTGCTTTTGCAGACCACTTGGGTTCAGTCTCACAACCACCTGCGACTCTAATTCCAAGGGATCTGACACCCTCATCTGTCATCCATGGGCACCTAGAGAGGACATGTGTGGCACACATACATACATTCAGGCACATGCATACATATACATTAAGTAAGTAAATAATAAATGAAAAATTTAAACTCAACAAGTATTCGTTGAACTCTGTTCATAAGGCCAAACACACATGGGATAGAGTAAAGTGAACCCCCCCTTAATCCTCCAAAAACCTCCCTTAATACCCCCACCCCCAAAGGTCAACTACCTTTGGGCAAGGAGACCTAGTTCGCTGTCAGTCTGGGCAGCCTGTATCGGCTCAGATCCCCATCCTGCTCACCGGCATATAAAAGCTGCTTGCTTTTCTGCCATTTTGCTCTTCTTTCTGCTCTTGCCCCCATGGTCCTGACCATTTGGTCTCCCATAAGTCTTTTCTTCTACTCATGGAGTAGTGGTCTGGGTCGGTAGGTTATCTGTGCCATCACTGATAGCGTTCATTTGGGATGACAATTTAACATTAAGAAAAATTCCGGTTGCGCCAGACACGGTGGCACATGCCTTTAATCCCAGCACTTGGGAGGCAGAGGCAGGCGGATCGCTGTGAGTTCGAGGCCAGCCTGGTCTACAAAGTAAGTCCAAGACAGCCAAGGCTAACACAGAGAAACCCTGTCTTGTAAAACCAAACAGAGAGAGAGAGAGAGAGAGAGAGAGAGAGAGAGAGAGAGAGAGAGAGAATAGAAAATGCTGGGTGCAGGTCCACAAACTTATAATCCCAGCACTCAAGGAGGCAGATGCAGCAGGATCTTTACGAGTTCGAGGCCAGCCTGGTCTACAGAGTTCCAGGACAGCCTGGAGAAACTCTGTCTCAAAAATAACAAAGAGACAGAGGTGACAGAGAGACAGACTGAGACTGTTGAGTGCTTAGCCACGAGTGGGGTGCTTAGCCACGAATGGGGTGTATATAATACCTCCTCCAAAGCTCAGAGATCATCATAGAAGAGGCCTGAGGAAGGGGAGGTGGTGCTGGGTGTCAAAAACGCTGACTTCCGGGCATGATGTGGCCAGGGGCCTTTTGAACTCCAAGTAATTGTGCTTACTTGGAGCTGCTTAAGATTGGGCCCATCCCTGTCAGAAAGGAGGGAGAGGCTTGAGGGGGTGGGGACCCACCCATCCCTGAAGACTTAGAGGCAATTAATGTTTAATTGGGGAAGGAGAGACATTTGCTTCAGTGCTGGAAGCTACGGTACAGTGCACATGCTCCTGTAAGAGCAAGCCTAGTGAAATGCATTGGGGAAAACCAACATGGAAGGAGAGAGGGAGACTGCTTGGGAAGGGGTGGGGACGTGAGTGGAACTAGGAGGGGGCTAGAGAGATTAGTAACATAGGTATGGCCCGACCAAAACACATTCTGTACACTTACGGAAATGTCTTATGAAACCCATTATTATGTATAATTAATACATGCTAGTTAAAACAAAACAAAACAATAAAAGGCTGCCAAGATGTCGTAGTGGGTAAAAAATGTCTGGCACGAAGCCTGATAAGTTGCATTGGCTGTCGGGGACCCAACGGTCGGAGTGAGAGGCTCCCCAGAAGCTGTGTTCTGACTTCCATAGCTATGCTGTGGCACACGTGTCACTTAAAAGGCGTAATAAGCAGGGCATCATGGCACATGCCTTTAAATTCCAGCACTTAGGAGGCAAAGGCAGCCAGATCTCTGCAGCTTACATGGCCTACCTGATCAGACTCTATCCCCCACCCCTGAAATATAAAGGCCATCATCAAATGGCGGTGAGGGGACTTGGTACCATTCTTGACCTGCATATATTAAGTTCTGGTTTGAATCCAGGGTGATGCACACGAGGCAAGAATATTAGAAGTTGAACTTCCCTTGAGTCCGGCTCGGCGTGCATAAGACCCAGCATCTTCGGGGATTTTTTTTTTTTTTTTTTTACATACTAGAGACTGAATGTAAGGGGTCATGCATTTGAGATGAGTATTTTACCACTAACTAAACTGTAGCTCCTGCCCTAAGACTCTGTCCAAATGGAAAAGAAAAGATGGAGGAGGAGAAGGAAGAAGAAGAAGAGCAGGTTTGATGACTAGCCAGTGGAGGGAGGAGAGAGAAGATAAAGCCAGAATTGTCTAGATCTCTGCCTGTGTGGCTGAAGCCATGGTAGAGTTTTTGTTTTGTTTTTTTGTTTTTTGTTTTTCCTTTTTTCTCCCACAAGATCAGACGAATGAGAAGCACTCTGTGTGGCCACGATCAGAGGAGGCCTTTTCCCACATAGATGCTAATTTCAGAGTGGAATGTCGCCGGGTGGTGGTGGCACACTCATTTAATCCTAGCACTCGAGAGGCAGAGGCAGGTGGATCTCTGTAAATTCAAGGTCAGCCCGGTCTATAAAGTGAGTCCAGGACAGCCAAGGCTACACAGAGAAATGCTGTCTCGAAAAACAAACAAACAAACAAAAACAAAAACCAGAAAAGAATGTCCAGTGGTTTGTATGGGTCACTTGAGACAGCAAGCTTTTTATTAAAGTTTAAATACATTTAAAATTTGAAAGAGGAACAGGAACTGAACATGATGGTGTGCACTTGTAATCCTAGCACTTGGAGAGAGAGACAGAGAGAGAGAGAGAAAGAGAGAGAGAGAGAGAGAGAGAGAGAGAGAGAGAGAGGCCACACTGCAAGCAAATGTCTGAGCTCACATTTAAATTCAGTTCTCTGTGATGCCAAGTCTGTTCCTATCTCTGTGAGAGTAAAAGGCAGGCCATTAAATGCTGATATGATCTGCCCACATCCCTTTACCTTTCTGACCAGGAACTGCCAAGCGTTCCCATCTGTGCCACTCACTCCAGCCACCCTATTCTCCATGCTATAAGTTCCACATGTCAAGGATGCTCCTGTTCAGCTGCTTCTGCAGCTGGAGTCTGACTCAAAGCTTCGCCCAGCCTCCGAACTGTGGGATTCATTCCCTCACTGTTTTTTTTAAAAAAATTTTTATTTGCTTATTTATTTATTTTTATTTTTATTTGTTTATTTTGGTTTTTTCGAGACAGGGTTTCTCTGTGTAGTTGCCCTAGCTATCCTGGAACTCACTTTGTAGACCAGGCTGGCCTCTAACTCAGAGATCTGCCTGCCTCTGTCTCTCCAGTGTTGGGACTAAAGGTGTGTGTGACCGTGACCAGCTGTCATTCTCTCACTTTCTAACTCCCTGCAAATCTTTTTTTGTTTTTGTTTTTCGAGACAGGGTTTCTCTGTGTAGCCTTGGCTGTCCTGGACTCACTTTGTAGATCAAGCTGGCCTTGAACTCACAGAGATCCCACAGACTCTGCCTCCTGAGTGCTGGGATTAAAGGCGTGCACCACCACACCTGGTGCAAATCTTTTTTATTGTTCATGCGCGTGCACGTGCGCGCGCGCGCGCGCGTGTGTGTGTGTGTGTGTGTGTGTGTGTGTGTGTGTGTGTGATTAAATGGGGTGTATATGTATGCGTGCCAGAGTACCTGTGGAAGTCAGAGGTCAATTACAACTATTGTTGCTCAAGAGCCCCTTGCCTTGTTTTTGCTTGTTTGTTTGTTTTGCTTTGTTTTTTAAAGATTATTTATTGTGTATACAATGTTCTGCCTGCACATGCATCTGCAGGCCAGAAGAGGGCCCCAGATCTCTCTCTCTCTCTCTCTCTCTTTTTTTTTTTTTTTTTTTTGGTTTTTCTAGACAGGGTTTCTCTGTGTAGCCTTGGCCATCCTGGACTCACTTTGTAGACCAGGCTGGCCTCGAACTCACAGCGATCCGCCTGCCTCTGCCTCCTGAGTGCTGGGATTAAAGGCGTGCTCCACCATGCCCGGCTTCCCAGATCTCATTATAGATGGTTGTGAGCCACCATGTGGTTGCTAGGAATTGAACTCAGGACCTTTGGAAGAGCTGGAGGCGCTCTTAACCTCTGAGCCTTCTCTCCAGCCCTGCTTTTTTATTTTTGAGCCAGGGTCTGTCATTTGTCCCAGAGCTCAAGCAGGCCAGACCTGTTGACTGGCCAGCAAGACCCAGAGATCCACTGTCTCTGCCTCCTTCCCTAAACAGAAATGGATACAAGAGTGCCACCCTGGTCCTCTTTCTCATGTGGGATCCGGGGATCAAACTCCGATCTTTATGCTTGCAGGGCCAGCACTTTGCTGACTGTCTCCTCAGTCTCTCAAATCCTCCTGCTCTTTTAGAGCTGTTTTCTCTGGCCACCTGTTTCCATTTGTAATCCAAGCCAGATGTGATGGGCTAGTATACCCGTAAGGCCAGTTACTCAGGAAGCTGAGTCAGGAGGCTGGAGGAACAGCAGCAGGTGGAGATCAGCTGGTAGCATAAAAATTCTCTGTTTGAACAATACTCCATACAAATAAGGGGCTGGTGAGATGCTTTGGCGGGTAAAAGAGATCGCCTGAGGAGCAGAGTATGGTCCTCTGTTCACACAATGGGGAGAGAGAACTAGCTCCCCAATTCAGCCTGTGATGAACCCTGTGTACCCTCACACACAAACACCATACACACCCAACACTCAATTAAATTAAAAAATAATACCACAGGGGCTGGAGAGATGGCTCAGCAGTTAAGCGCACCGAATGCTCTTCCAGAGGCCCCAGGTTCACTTCCCAGCACCCACCTCACAACTTATAAGTGTCGATAACCCCAAGATCCGACACTCTCACACAGGCGTACATGATGAAGGCAAAACACTAATGCACATAAAATAAAAATAAATTAATTTTAAAAATAAGGCCAGGCACCAGGCATGGGTGGTGCAGCACGCCTTTAATCCCAGCACTTCGGAGGCAGAGGCAGGTGGATCGCTTTGAGTTCAAGGCCAGTCTGGTCAAGACTAAGTGAAACTAGGATGTCAGGGAAACCCTGTCTCAAAAAACCAAAATAAATTTAAAAAAAGAGACAGGAGGTCTGCCAGCTCAAGGCTAGCCTGACCACATAATGAGATCCTGTCTCAATTCAATAATGGGTTATATTGTACTTTGGTGATAGATTAGGTGCCTAACAGATAAAATACCAAGGGCTAGCAGAGTGTGGTGGCCTATGTCTTTAATACCAGCAAAGAGGTTCAGGAGTTCTAGATCATCCTTGGTTACATATTGAGTTCAAAACCACCCTGGACTACAGAAGTCCTTGTATACCCCCCCAGCCCCACCAAAGCCGGGGGGGGGGGGGGGGAGAATAAGCAAGAGAAATGCCTCTAAATAAATGTGTCTGTGTGCTCATTATAAGTGGAAGCCTAGAGCCGGGCGGTGGTGGTGCACACCTCTAATCCCAGCACTTGGGAGGCAGAGGCAGGCAGATCGCTGTGAGTTCAAGGCCAGCCTGGTCTACAAAGCAAGTTCAGGATAGTCAAGGCTACACAGAGAGACCCTGTCTCCAAAAAAAAAAAAAAAAAAGTGGAAGCCTAGTAAACAGGGACTCAAATGCACGTTAGAGAGCCCAGCATGATGGTGCACGCCTTTAATCCCAGCACTTGGGATGCAGAGGCAGGCAGGTCCCTGTGAGTTCGAAGCTAGCCTGGTCTACAGAGTGAGTCCAGGACAGCCAGGGGTACACAGAGAAACCCTGTCTCAAAAGAAAAAAAAAAGCTTGTTAGAATTGAGAAAAGAAGTTGGACTTTATCAAGTTGTTCTCCACAAAGATGTAGACTTGGGCCTGGAGAGATGGTTCGGAGGTTAAGAGTACTGCCTGTTCTTCCAAAGATCCTGAGTTCAATTCCCAGCAACCACATGATGGCTCACAACCATCCATATTGAGATCTGGTGCCCTCTTCTGGAGTACAGGCGCACATGCAGGCAGAACACTGTACACTTAATAAATAAATCAATCTTAAAAAAAAAAAAAAGATGTAGCCTTAGTCACTCTGCACCTTTGGACTGGTTTTTTGTTTGTTTGTTTCCTACTTTGAGAACTGTAGCATGGCTTTTAATAGTAGCCCAGTCACCCAGTGACAAATAAATACTGCTGTCCGTGGTTGAGAAGTTTGGCTTGTGGGAACACAGGAAGACCTGCCAGGTGGTTTTGTGCCTAGCGCTCCTTCCTGCCTGAGTGCTGACTCTAGAGTTTATCTTCTGTCACCACCACCCCCCTGGGTGACAGGCAGCATGAATCATTTCATCTGGGGCGGGGGTGGCTTAGAAAATTTGCTGCCTGAAGGTAACTGCTGTATTTATTTGTTCTTTTCCATTCAGCCAACCCACCCAGCTGCAGGTTGACCAGGGGTTAAGCCGCCTCCAGAGGACAGCTATAATGGTTAATGTATTACGCAGGTCTGTAAAAGATTAAAGATCAGCTCTTGCTTTAGCTGAACTGTAACTGCCTGTTTGGGCCATCCCCTTCCCATGCCGTCTGGGGGGAAGTCAGCCTTGTTTTCTGTCTGAGGATAATTAACCCACTGGGGCTCAGAGTTCCTGGATGGAGGCTCTCTGAGATAGCACCCTTTAGGGAGTGAGTACCTATTGGGTACCAGGCTCTAGGGTAAATACTTTCTGTCAATCTCTCTCTCGTTTATTTATTCCATTTGCCAGCCCTCTGAGGCAGGTGGAGGTCTCACAGTTTGCCGGTTGCCAGGAGAGCCTGCCATGGGTTTCTGGTCCTCACTTTTACCATTAACCCCTTCCTCGGGTCCATCATGTATATCAGCAACCTGACCCTTTTCTCTGTACAGTGCAGAAGAAGTAACCGGCTTGGAAGAGGTCTGTAGCTGGGCGTGGTGGCGCGCAGGCCTTTAATCCCAGCCCTCGGGAGGCGGAGGCAGGCGGATCACTGTGAGTTCGAGGCCAGCCTGGCTTGCTGCACAAGCCTGAGGATTCGGGTTCAAATCCCCAACTCAGCATCGTAACCCCAGTGCTGCGGGGTCTCTAGCCTAGCTCCAGTTTCATTGTGAGATCTTGTGTGACAGCAGTAAAGCAGAGATGATAGAGCAAGGTCCGGGACATTCTTTTTTTTTTTTTTCTGCGGGGTGGTGGTGGGGTGGGGGTTTAGAGACAGGGTTTCTCTGTATAGCCTTGGCTGTCCTGAGCTCACTTTGTAGACCAGGCTGGCCTCGAACTCACAGTGATCCGCCTGCCCCTGCCTCCCGAGTGCTGGGGTTAAAGGTGTGTGCCACCATGCCAGCCTCCCTAACATTCTCTGGCCTCTGCTAGCCTATAGCGCTCGCGCACGCGCACACACACACACAAACGCACACGAACACACCACACCTCCATACACAAAACACACACATACCCACACCACACCCCCATATACAACTAAACACACACACACACACAACCCCACCCCCCTCACACACACACTTGCTTTTCTAAACTTTTGTTTTTATTTTGCAACTCTGTGTCTGGGGTGTCTGTGCCTGGGTCAATCCAGTGCCCTTGGAGTCTAGAGGAGGGTTTAGGGTCCCATGGAGCTGGAATTACAGGGGATGGTGAGCCCGCCAATGTGTGTGCTGAGGACAAAATCTCGGATCTTCTGGAAGAGCATAAAGAACTGGTGGAATTCATGCTGTTAAAAAAATATATATGGGCTGGAGAGATGGCTCAGCGGTTAAGAGCACTGACTGCTCTTTCAGAGGTCATGAGTTCAATTCCCAGCAACCACATGGTGGCTCACAACCATCTATAATGTGATCTGATGCCCTCTTCTGGCCTGCAGGAGTATAAGCAGGGAGATCACTGTATACATAATAAATAAATAAATCTTTAAAATAAAATAAAATAGGCTGGGTGTGAGCCGAGAGTGGTGGCGCACTCCTTTAATCCCAGCACTCGGGAGGCAGAGGCAGGCAGATCGCTATGAGTTCAAGGCCAGCCTGGTCTACAAAGCGAGTCCAGGACAGCCAAGGCTACACAGAGAAACCCTGTCTCGAAAAATAAAAAAAAGGCTGGGTGGTGGTGGTGCATGCCTTTAATCCCAGCACTTGGCAAAGGCAGACGGAGCCTGGTCTACAAAGTGAGTCCAGGACAGCCAAAGCTACACAGAGAAACCCTGTCTCTAAAAAAAACCCAAAAAAATAAAAATAAAATAAAGAACTCTTAACCTTTAAACTATCTCTCCTGCCCTTTAACCTAATTCTTGAGAGAGAGAGTGAGGAGGGATGAGGGTGGGGATATTAGTCAGCAGGACTGAGGCTCTGGGTTCAATCCCCAGCAGTGTACAACAAAACAGAAGCCGACTACAAGAAAGCCCCACTGGGAGGCAGAGAGGAGTGAACGGAGGGGAGGGGAAGGGAATGCTCAGAGACTCCATATGGCTACAGAAATCTTGGGAAAATCCCACTAGAGGCCAAGGCTGTTAGGGATGAGACTTGGGGCTGATTGCATCACCACCTTGGTGAATGGGGCCTATCAGCTACTAGCTAGATAGGAAGAAGCCACACAAAGGCACACATCGGCGTTTCTAGATGGAGACATCGGAGAAGATTTAGGTCCCAGTTTCTGGGACTCTGCCAGGAAGATGATAATGCAGATGTGCACAGCATCCCTCACCTCTCCACCGGCTTTCCATCCTGTACCCATCAGGACCAGCAGAGGGGAGAGTGACAAAGACAAGATGCCAGCTCCACCACCTGTAGCCGAGTAACGTCTAAGGCTTAGCCGAGATGAAAAGGAAACCCCGTGTGAGATACCTGGCATGTACCATGACTGCGGTGCCACCATTCTTGCCACCCTAATAGTCCTGTTTCAGACATGACTCAGTAGGAACTATGAAAAACAAAAACAACCCAGCACTTGGGAGGCAGAGGCAGGCGGATCGCTGTGAGTTCGAGGCCAGCCTGGTCTACAAAGTGAGTCCAGGATGGCCAAGGCTACACAGAGAAACTCTGTCTCGAAAAACAAAAAACAAAAAACAAACAAACACACAAACAAACAAAAATGAGCTACAGTTGGGTGCAGTGGCACACACCTGTAATCCTAGCACTCTGGGAGGCCAGCCTGATCTACAGAGTGAGTCCAGGACAGCCAAGGCTACACAGAGAAACCCTGTCACAAAAACAAAAAACAGGCGGGCCTGGTGGCGCGCTCCTTTAATCCCAGCACTCGGGAGGCAGAGGCGGATGGATCTCTGTGAGTTCGAACCCAGCCTGGTCTACAAAGCGAGTCTGGGACAGCCAAGGCTACACAGAGAAACCCTGTCTCGAAAAACCAAATAAATAAATAAATAAATAAAATAAAATAAAAGCTACCAGCAAGAACTACAAGCAGTCTGGATCTGATATATCTGTTAGCTGCTCTTCCCGTGAAGGAAGGTCAGGAACAAACTGCAGGAACGGGAAGGTGTTGACAGTGTCACTTAAGGGAGAATCCTTCTAACCTAAAATTACAGGCTATAGGCTGGAAAGAGAAAGATGTCTTCAGAGGCTTCAGCCTCTACAAAAGGATGGGAAACCAAGCCCCGAGGAACAGAAGGGACTTGCCCAGTGGCTGACTCAGGCTAAACAGTCAGCCCGGAGCAACAGGCAGGCTTTTTCTTTCTCTTTCTTTCTCAGCACAATCTCTTCATTTTCAGTTTTAGAGAGTTTTGAAAGAGAGAGACTCACTTTGTAGCCTAGGTTGGCCTCCCAAATGCGTGTGTGTGTGTGTGTGTGTGTGTGTGTGTGTGTGTGTGTGTGTGTGTAATGTATCAGTATATAATATATAGTAATATATGTTATATATATGTTTACATATGTTTACATATATACATATGTTTGTTGTTGTTTTTCTTTCATCGTATTCGTTTTTTGCTGTTGTTGCTGTTTTCCAAGACAGTGTTTCACTGTGTAGCCCTGGCTGTCCTGGAACTCACTATATAGACGGGCTGGCCTCAAACCCAGAGATCTGCCCGCCTCTGCCTCCCAAGTGCTGGGATTAAAGGCAAGCATGCCCCATCTTCACCCAGCTATTTTTATTATAGTATTTTTGGGTGTACATATACTTTTTATTACATTTTACTTTATTTGCGTTGGGGGGGATGCTACAGCACTCTTGTAAAGTTTGAGGAAAACTTGTGGGAGTCAGTTCTCTCCTTCTACCATGTGGGTCCCCAGGGATAAAACTCAGGTTGTCAAGTTTGGTGGAAACAAGACAAGAGCTTGCTATGTAGCCCAGGCTAGCCTAGAAGTCATTATGAAGCCCAGGCTAGTATAATTTCTTTAGTCATATAGACCTACATGGTTCCTGACCCTGCACTAACCTGTGTGATATTGGTTGGTGACATAACTCTAATCCCAGTATTTTCTTTCTTTCTTTCTTTTTTCTTTTTTTCTTTTCTTTTTGTTTTTTGTTTTTTGTTTTTGTTTTTTGTTCTTTTTTTGTTTGTTTGTTTTTTGAGACAGGGTTTCTCTTTGTAGCCTTTGCTGTCCTGGACTCACTTTGTAGACCAGGCTGACCTTGCACTCATAATGATCCACCTGCCTCTGCCTCCCGAGTGCTGGGATTAAAAGTGTGCACCACCACACCCAGCAATCCCAGTGTTTTCATTTGTCAAATTAAATGATGACATCAATCTTACTGGGTTACCATGAAGATTGAATTATATGGTATGCATAGTGTGTAATAATTAAAATACAAATCTAGTTCCTATTTTACAGGTGAGGAACGAAGGCTTGCCACAACTTCTCCTGTCATAGGATTGTACCTCAAGGCAAAGAAAGAGCTTAGAAGTTGAGGAAACTTCTGGATGAAGATTGCATGGGTTTGACCGAGCCAACCTCTCCTTGCACTGCTCACTGGGAGCCATCTTTTTGTCTAGGAGAGCTAAAACAACAACAACAACAACAAAACCAAAAAACCAAAAAACAAAAAACAAAAAACCAAGCACCCACAAGCATCCTATTGGGACTCTATGGCCTAGTGGACAAACAGGTTGTGACACTACCTAGCCATGACTCAGCCTGGACCAGCCCTGCTGCTTAGGGCCAGCAGGCTGAGGCTGTTTGCCTGAGTCCTGAAAGGACACTGTGTCTAACAAACACATTGCCTGTCAAAGTCCTGACAGGGTGCCAAGCACAGACTGTGAACTCTGGCCGTTGGGGCGTCACGAATGACTGAACTGGAGTACCAACGTTGTCTGCGTCTCCTGCTTGTTATTCCTGTCTCATGATGGCCCAGAGCTAATCTCAGGATAAAGGAATGTGCTAGAAGCTGGGGAGCTGCTATCTCTCAAAGGGAAGCTTGGCCTGGCCTTTGAGGTCACCATTATGCAAAGCAGAGAGGTCAGTGCCCTGGCTCTGCTGCTGAGACTAGCTAGGACCCTGGGGACCTGTCTTTAACCCCTTTAAGCATGAACTTTTTACTATAGAAAATCCTCACCTTCGGCCAGGCCTGGCGGCCCAAGCCTTTAATCCCAGCATTCCTCAGGAGGCAGAGGAAGGCGCATTGCTATGAGTTTGAGCCCAGCCTGGTCTACACATTGAAAGCTAAGGTTACACAGAGAAACTCTGTTTCAAAAAAATACCAAAAAACAAACAAACAAGCAAAAAATGATCACCTTGAAAAACTGTCATGTGGCTGGAGAGATGGCTCAGTGGTTAAGAGTACTAGCTGCAGCCAGGCATGGTGGCGCACGCCTTTAATCCTTGCACTCAGGAGGCAGAGGTGATGGATCTCTGTGAGTTCGAGTCCAGCCTGGTCTACAAAGTGAGTCTAGGACACCCAAGGCTGTTACACATAAAAAACCCTGTATAAGAAACAAACAAACAAACAAAAAGAGTACTGGCTAGTCTTCCAGAGGACCCAGGTTCAATTCTCAGCACCCACACCCATGTGGCAGCTCACAGATGTCTGTAATTCAAGTTCCAGGGGATCTGACACCTTCACACAGACACATGCAGGCAAAACACCAGTGCATATTAAATAAATAAATAAGAAAGTTGTCATCTTGTGCTGGGTGACGGCTCAGCCGTAAGAGCACTGGCTCTTCTTCCAGAGGACTAGGGTTCAATTCCCAGCACCCTCATGACAGTTTCCAACTGTCTATAACTCCTGTTCCAGGGGATCCAACACTCTCACACAGACATACATACAGGCAGAACACTAATGTACATGAAATAAAAATAAAATAGCCGAGTGTGGTGGCACACGCCTTTAATTCCAGCACTCGGGAGGCAGAGGCAGGCAGATCCCTGTGAGTTCGAGGCCAGCCTGGTCTACAAAGTGAGTCCAGGACAGCCACGGCTACACAGAGAAATCCTGTCTCGAAAAACCAAAAATAAATAAAAATAAATAAATGAAAATAAAGTCATAAGAAGAGTTGCCACATAATGATAAAGAATGCAAAATTCCTAAAATACAGTAAAGTAGCCCCAGGGCACCAACAGTGAACTGTGAAACTTCCACAAGTGACTGAGTCACAGTGGTCTGCTGTCTCATGAGCAGACCCAGAAATCCATCTGTTATCACTGGACTGGCTTCCTCCTAAACACCACCGCCTCCTTCCACCAATGCCCTGCCTCTTTCTGACGCCTTCTGCGGGGTTCCAATGGCCTTACCATTCCGTCTTGAAATCCTCACCCTTCGGAACTGCAAGGAGTCGGTTCTTAGTCACTATCGATTACTCAGCCTGAGCTGTTGTGGTGACTCATGTCTGTAACCTCGCCATTGGAAAAGGGTGATGTGCCGGGCGTGGTGGCGCAGGCCTTGAATCCCAGCACTTGGGAGGCAGAGGCAGGCGGATCTCTGCAAGTTTGAGGCCAGCCTGGTCTACAAAGTGAGTTCCAGGACACCTGTCTCAAATAAATGAATGCATACATACATATATACATACATACATACACGTGTGCATACATACATACATGCGTACGTACATACATAGGAAGAAGAAAGAGTGATATGTAATAACCAACATGTGTTCAAACAAACTTAGGCTACAGGCAGAGTGAGGCCTTTCTCAGAAAACGAAATAACAATCACAACAAAAGCCATGCTACCACAGGATTTATGTATTTAACACGTCTGCGTGTGAATAGGTGGTGGCGAGGACCAGACACACACATGGCGTGCTGTGTGTCATATGCCAGGAGACAATTTGAAGAAGCTGCTCCTCTCTTACTTTCTGAGCCATCTGGCTGCCCACCACCACTGAAATCTGAAAGCAAAAGAACCCAGTGACAAAGGGCCACATATTACATGATTTAATTAGTTGTTTTATTTTATCTAGACAAACTGCCTTTATAGCCAAAGATAACCTTGAATTTCTTTTTAAAATTTTTTTTTAGAATTTATTTTATGTAGGAATGCTCTATCTGCATGTGCATTTGCAGGCCAGAAGAGGGCATTAGATTCCAGTATAGATGGTTGTGAGCCACCATATGGTTGCTGGGAATTGAACTCAAGACCTGTGGAAGAGCAGACAATGTTCTTATTCACTGAGCCATCTCTCCAGCCCCCTGAATTTCTAATCTTCTTACATTCACCTCCCTTGCGCTGGGATTATAGACAATTCCCCACACATTTCTCTTGGTACTGAGGCACCAGTGACGAGCTTCCATTATGAAGCAGGAACAGTCTACACAGCGAACGCAGCCCATGTTTACCCCCTTATTATTGCTTCCGGCTTCCACTCATTTATGCTCGGGCGGGCACGTGTGTTTGTGCATGCCTGTAATCCCAGAACTTGCGAGATAGAGTCAAGAAGATGAGGAGTTCAAGGCCAGCCTGGCTACAGGAGAGCATATCTAAAAGAAATAAAAATGAAATCATCAAGACCTATGACCTCAGGCGGGCGTGGTGGCGCATGCCTTTAATCCCAGGACTCGGGAGGCGGATCAATGTGAGTTGGAGGCCAGCCTAGTCGACAAAGCGAGTCCAGGACAGCCAAGGCTACAAGAGAAACCCTGCCTCATAAACAAACAAACAAACAAAACAAACAAACAAACAAAAGACCTATGACCTCAGTTCAAGTCCCAGGACCCCTACAGTGGAAGGAGAGGACCAGATCCTACAAGTTTTTCTCTGACCTCCACACCTGGGCTGAAATGAGTTAACAGCATTTTTTTTTTCTTTTTCTTTTTTTTAAGGAGCTGGGGGATGCCTTAGTGGCTAAGAGCCCTTGTTCTCGCAGAGGACCTAGTTTGGCTCCCACCACCTACATAGTGGCTCACAAATATCCTCAACGTCATTTCCAGGAAGGTCTGACACCTTCTTCTGACCTTTCTGGGCGCATGCATACAAGGAAGCAAAATGCTCATGCACATAAAATAAAACAAACTCAAAAGAAAATTAAGAAGAAAAAGTACCATGAGTGATGCTGCAAGAAAGGACATTAACAAATCCCAAAACATAGCCGGGCGTGGTGGCGCAAGCCTTTAATCTCAGCACTCGGGAGGCAGAGGCAGGCGGATTGATGTGAGTTCAAGGCCAGCCTGGTCTACGGAGTGAGTCCAGGACAGCCAGGGATACACAGAGAAACCCTGTTTAAAAACAAAAACAAAAACAAAACAAAACAAAACAAAACAAAAAACCCAAAACAGTGTCTAGCAAGGACAAGGTCACCGGTTTGATCACACTTTATTTTATTTTTTTAAGGCAGAAGTTTCAAGTCAGGGTTTCTCTGTGTAACCCTGGCTGTCCTGGAACTCGCTCTGTAGACCAGGCCGGCCTCGAACTCAACGAGCCCCCTGCCTCTGCCTCCTGACTTCTGGGATTAATGGGGTATGCCTCACCAACTGCCTTGATCCCCAATTTTTGGTGTGTGCAGCACCAATTCACCAAGTAACCTGGCTGGGTTTCAATTTGCCGTCATCCTGGCTTAGACTTCTAAGTGCTAGAGTCAAAGGAGGGGACCAGGACACCGACTTACCACGACATCAACTCACTATTCAATTTACCGCAACACCAATTTATGATTCAACTTATATTGAACATTTAAAGTAGATAAGTGGTCCCCCCCTTGGTCATAGACCTAAGGGAGGGGAATAGGGTGAAAGCGGGAGGGAGGGAAGAATGGGAGGATACATGTGATGGGATAACAATTGAGTTGCAAGCTGAATAAATTAATAAAATTAAAATGAAAAACTAAAAGAGAATAAAGTACATAAGTCTGTAGGAGATGAGACGGTAAATATGAGTGGGCAGATATTTGGGGACTGCCAAGAGTGATGACAGACGCAGGTAGTCTCAGCACTTGGGAAGTGGAGGCAGGAGGATGAATTCAAAGTTATCCTGGACTACATGGAAGTTCAAGGTTACCATAGGCCACAGAAGACCCTATCGATACGACTATTACTAATAACACAAAGTTCGCGTTTGATCCCAGCACTGTATAAAGTAGGTGTGGCAACTCATCAACACCCAGGAGTCAAAGACAGGAAGATGAGACGTTTAATATCATCTTCTGCTACACAGCCAGTTAGAGGCAACAAACTAGGCTCAAGCTGGCCTCAAACTCCAAATCCTCCTGTCTCGGTGCTGAGATTACAGATGTGTGCCTCCATGCATGGGTCCAAAGGCCAAGAGACGTAACCATTTAATTTGCTTGCCACTTTGCTCGGCTCGTGTGGCCTCCTCCCAGACAGGCTGACGAGGTCTGCGGCGCTTGCCGTCCCTCTCCAGTCTTTTGCAAGCTGCAGCAACATGTCCCTGCGTCTCTATAGACCCCTTTGAGGCTGAAAGCTTAGCTGGTTTCAGTTTGTCCCTAAAAGCTACCTGATTCAGAGAGAGTGAAAGAACTTGCTGAAGGTGTGGTGACCAAGGAACTAAGGAGCATGCTCACACTCACTCCAGGACCTGGGGACCCTTCAGAGAGAAAAGACCATGGTGCTTTGCTTCTCCCAAGATGTGCAGCTCAGCGGCCCCTTGCTGTGTTATCCCAATGTAAGGATCTTAAGTGTGTGTATGTGTTTGAGGCAGGGGTAGTGTACGACCTACGAGTGTGTAGGCCAGGGGTGTTCTGTCACTGTCCATCTTTGAGACAGGGAAGCCTCTGGAGCTCAATGTGTAGACCAGGCTGTCCTGGAACTCACAGAGATCTGCCTGGCTCCGTCTCCCGAGTGCTGGGATTATAGGTGTGCGCCACCACGCCTGGCTTGGTTTTTGATTTTCAAAACAGGGCTTCTCTGTGCAGCCCTGACTGTCCTGGAACTTACTCTGTAAATAAGGCTGGCCTCGAACTCAGAGATTCCACTGCCTGGCTAACTCAAGATTTTATTTTAATTATTTCATATTTGTCTGTGTGTGTGTGTGTGCGCGTGTGCGTGCGCACATGTGCGCGCCTAGAGCAGGGACCCTGTACATCTTCAGTCCATTCATTCTTTTTATTATTATTATTTTTGAAGATAAGAATATCCAAGCCAGGCGTGGTGGCGCACGCCTTTAATCCCAGCACTCGGGAGGCAGAGGCAGGCGGCGGATCACTGCCAGTTCAACGCCAGCCTGGTGTACAAAGTTAGTCCAGGACAGCCAAGGCTACACAGAGAGACCCTGTCTTGAAAAACCAAAAGAAAAAACAAAACAAAACAAAACAAGAATCTCCTATAGGTCAGGTGGCCTGGCGATAACCATGAAGTCACAGATGGTCTTGAACTCTCCGCACTCCTTCTCAGCAATACCGAAGGATTGCATTCCGCTCCAGTATTGTAATCCATAGAATGACGTGCGTGTGCTAATAAGCTGAACTTCTGCTTGTTTGTTTGTTTACGGACCAAATCTGTCTCATGTGACCCAGGCTGGCCCAGAGCTCATTGCGTAGCTAAGAATGACCTTGAACTTGTGGTTTTCCTTCCTTCCTCTAATGCTGGGATTCCAGGCATGTGGCAGCACGCCCCCCTTTACGCAGTGCTAGGCATCAAACCTAGACCTCAAAAACTCTGCCAACTCCGGGACACACATATCCTTGCTTTTGTTTGACTTTTTTTTTTTTTAAAGATGAGTCTCACTCTGTGGCCCAGACTGACCTGAAACTCACTATATAGACCAGGTTGGCCTTGAAGTTGCAGCAACCCTCTTGCCCTCGGCATCTCAAGGGCTGAGGCAGACATGGCTTACTATGCCTGACTACTTCCTCTGCACATCCAAATAGAAAAACTTACTCCCTTTCAGAGCCAACTTAAACTTGCCTTTCTTTTGTATTTGTTTGTTGTTTTGGTTGGTTGGTTGGTTTTTTCGAGACAGGGTTTCTCTGTGTAGCCTTGGCTTTCCTGGACTCACTTTGTAGAGCAGGCTGGCCTCGAACTCTGCCTACTTCTGCCTCCCAAGTGCTGTTTGTTTTGGACACAGGGTTACTCTGTGGAGCCTTGGCTGTCGTACCCGGACTTACTTTGCAGATCAGGCTGGCCTCAAACTCACAACAATTTGCCTGCCTCTGCCTCCCCAAGTGCTGGGATAACAAGCCTGTACCACCTTGCCAGGCACTAAACTTACCTTTCTTTTAGTTGTTGTTTTGGGTTTTTAAAAAAGATTTATAGGCCGGGCGTGGTGGCACACGCCTTTAATCCCAGCACTCGGGAGGCAGAGGCAGAGGCAGGCGGATCGATGTGAGTTTGAGGCCAGCCTGGTCTACAAAGTAAGTCCAGGATGGCCAAGGCTACACAGAGAAACCCTGTCTCGAAAAACAAAAACAAAACAAAACAAACAAACAAAAAAAGATTTATTTATTAGCTGGGTGGTGGTGGTGACGCCTTTAATCCCAGCACTCGGGAGGTAGAGGCAGGTGGATCTCTGTGAGTTTGAGGCCAGCCTGGTCTACAAAAGTGAGTCCAGGACAGCCAAGGCTAAACAGAGAAACCCTGTCTCAAAATACAAAACAAAACAAAAAATATATTTATTTATTTATTATGCATACAGTGTTCTGCCTGTGTGTACACCTGCATGCTGGAAAAGGGCATCAGATCTCTCATTATAGATGGTTGTGAGCCACCATGTAGTTGCTGGCAATTGAACTCATGACCTTTGGAAGAACAGACAGTGCTCTTAACCTCTGAACTATCTCTTTAGGCCTTGTTGGGGTTTTTTGTTTTTTGTGTTTTGACACAGAGTTTCTCTGTGTAGCCTTGGCTGTCCTGGACTCCCTTTGTAGACCAGGCTGGCCTCAAACTCACAGCCATCGGCCTGCCTCTGCCTCCCAAGTGCTGGGATTAAAGGTCTGCGCCACTGCACCAGGCTACCTTGCCTTTCTTTATCTTGCTTTCCTAACGCAAACATTTTGTTTTTCTTCTAATATGCTCCAACAAACATACTCGGCACAATTCTCATGGCGTCGGCTTGCTGAATATACCCTTCCTTGTTACCAATCTTTGTGGTCTAATCAGCCAGAGCAGAAGTCATTGTGTCTCCGTATCTGGAGATAAGGAGTTAGGCTCAGGCCTTCCAGAACTAAATACATAGGGGTTGGGGTGTGCTAAGATAAGTGCACCTCCAGATGAGAAACCCCCGTGCTGTTGCCAGGAGATGAGGAAGAGGCTGGGTGGGCAATTCATACCCTTTTCCAGGATGTTTGAGATGCAACCGACTCAGCCTCTCTCCTCCCAGATAGCTGGGCGTGTTGCTCGGAGCTCACTGTCCATTTCGCTCTTGCGTTGCTCACACCTTGTCAGTGATTAAACACTTGTTTCTATGCCCACCCGAGCCCTCTCCAGCTTAGTTGCTAAGTACTTTAAGCCCATTCATTCCTACCAAACAAACAGTTTGGGCCCAATTTATCAACTTTTCCAGGCAGATCTGTTGCTACAGCGCCACACACTTCCTGTGGCCTAACACCTCAGTTCTGCCCCTTAGGAACTCAGCCTGAGATGGCAAAGTCTTCTTCCAAGACCATCTTCCAAGACCAGCTCACCCACACTTCCCTGCTTGAAGACTTGTTAACTGCCCCCCCCCAGCTAAGCTCAGATTGTTTTCATCCACCTGAACACCCCGCCTCTGCCTCTCTGTCTTTATCAGATGGATTACACTTTCTGTCTTTTTCTCCCCTATGGGACCCTAAAGCTTTGGAAAGCAAAGACTGTATTCATCCTTTCATTTCCATATCAGTCCATCACATTAGTCATGTGTTACTAGGGAAAGTCATTCCTGTCTCTGAGGTTTGGTGTGTGTGGTGTGAGGTGTGTGTGTGTGTGTGTGTGTGTGTGTGTGTGTGTGTTGGGAATTTGTTGCAGGCTCTCCCATGTGTTGTGGTATCTATGCAAATATTCTACCACTAAGCTAAATCTCATTCAGTTTATTCTTTTGTGAAATAGGGTTGATAATGTCTCTGTTGTAGGTTTTTGTTTTGTTTTGTTTTGTGTGTGTGTGCGTGCTTGCTTGAGCATGCACAGATGGACACATAAATAATTTTATTTATTTCTGATACAAGATCTTACTATGTAGCTCTTGTTATAATATATAAATATAGAGGCCACCCAACAGATCTGGTACAAAGAGGTTTATTGTTTGAAGGCAGAGACAGAGAGATAGAGAGATGGAGAGAGAAAAAGACACTGGGAGATCATAGGTGGAAGGAGAAAGACAGAGAGATAGTGGGAGAGCAACGGGGAGAGAACAGGAGAGAGAGATGGGGGAG